>NC_068361.1:89296358-89461358 GCF_020536995.1 Dreissena polymorpha | reverse complement strand
GGCTGGGGCGAATGTCGAACCAGCTCTGACATCGACATTGTGCAAAAGTCCCGAATATCGAGCTGGGGCGAATGCCGATCCAACTCTGACATCGACATTCTACACTATTCCCGAATATCCATCTGGGGCGAATGTCTAGCTGAAACGAATGTCGAGCCAGCTCTGGCATCGACATTCGGCAAAGGCCAGTGTATTTTTTTACATCGTCGGCAGACTGTGCTGTGGTGGTCGCGGCTGCATTGTCATACCAAGTTTGTGCATATTATGATTGGAAACATGTTTTTCGTATGATATTACTAAAACGTTTGCTGGCGAAAACATTCAATTAATTTTCAATTACGGCATGTTTATTTGATGCTACTTTATTATTTGTAACAGATTCAGTAGCCGGTCAAGAAGTAACAGTTTTACAAACAATAATTTGTTATTATACTGAATATACATTATAAACAAAAGATAAACATATTTCCAAACTGTCTTTCTGAAACAAACGTTTAATTGGCATGCCGACATACGAAAATAACGGTCGCGTTTCAATATTCGTTCCGCATACTACTTCCACGTTTAAAATAAGTTGTTTATTTTTTAATGTGGATACATTTCACTTTAGTATTTTTTTCCCTGTTTAAAAAAAGGAAATAAAATATTTTTATATAAACAAAAAGCATTTTATAAGTGTCGTTTATCTTTTCGACGTTTCAATAGCATCAGACACGCAATATCAGACTGTACGATCGAACGTCGTTTTATGTCTACGAAGGAAACAAATAAAGTAATAGCTTTTAGTATCTCCGTCCAACAACTTACAACATATCGGCTTCGCTTCTGCTGATTTTTTAAATTCATACTCATTTACATTTTTTGTTACTTACAAAACAATGATGGGATACAGATTCTTGATATGACCGAATCAGAATTGAAAATGGTGGAAGACCATATGGATCATCACCTCAACGTCCACAACAATGTTTACAGACAACAAAGCTCTATGCTAGAAAAAAAGAAGGCGGCAAGGTTATAAGTTGCCACGAAAATGGACATCAAATGATAAATAATGATGTTTTTTTTTTTTTTACTGAGATTCATTTAACAAATTTAATAGATATGCTTTGTTTACATTATTATTGTTATTATAAAATTTGATGGAACCATTTACTGAAATACATATTATATTCATAAATATTTAAAACACGAAAATATTCATCACATTTTATCATTAGTTGTTTTCGGTACTAAAAGAACAGTCTTTACTAAAGCTCGATAATACACAAAATTTATGAACTCGTTTAATCAAATATGGTCGAAAATTCCAAATCCTGAATATACACCTTATCATTTAATAAGTATTTTATTATAGATATGCCCCAACCTGTTAAGAGTGTCAGTTTATCAGATAGTGAACGCAAATATAGTTATAATTGAATATTAAATCGCCTAAAAGAATTTTATTTAGGACACAGGTAATGCAATTTTATATTCTTTATAAAGTGCATATGATGTATATTTAAAAACTACACAGATTTCTCTTCATTCATTGAGGTCATATAAAACGAAAGCTCAGCAAGCTTGCATCATGCTGCATCGGAAACTCTTTCAGGTGTGTTAAAAAATAATAACACGCATGATGTTGTTATTATTTTTAACAATACAAACAGATAAATATTATATATCTCAAATGCCGTTATGTTTCAAAGATTTCACAACATACAGTGTAGTTTGGAATATAAAGTGGTTAATTATTTAAGTATCTAATTAATAACTATTGTTTTTTTTACGATGCTTGATCAGTATTGCATCGAAAAATACTGTATAGAGTAAAAAGCATATAAAATTAATTGTTACGTTTGAACCATATTTGAATAAAACATAAATATTGTGGCAGCTTAGTTACCTGCTCGTTTCTCAAACGATCGTATGATGTAATAATAAACACATGGGCACTTATCAAATGATTGTTTCATTTGTTAAAGTTTATTTTTGTTACAAAGTCCGATGACCGAGAATCTACATGCAGGGACTATACTAATGCAAAAAATGAAACACAACGAAAAACAGACAGGACCTGGATTTTTATAAAACAATACGTCCTTTAAACGAAAAATACCATTAAACCGCAAAGTGTCGTATCTGATTAGCCTGTGCGAACGGAACAGACTCATATGTGACGATACTTAAGTATATGCATTAAGCCCCGTTTTCCCAAAGCGAGGCTCGTATTAAAGTCATCGGATAAGAATTCTTGTTTTAACAAAAAGCGAGGAATAAATAACCACTAATGTAAATGTCAAAATATGTAAGAGAATTTTTTTTACCTCGTTAAGTATCATGACTCTAGTCTCATAAGCACACGATTTGGAGTATTATCATAAAGTACAAAAAGGTGATAAGAACTGCTCAGTATTTTTAAGTATTAAAGGTATTTGAAGGAGGGACCATTCTATGGGAACAATGGGTATGTTAGAAAAACATTTTTTTTATCCGTGCTCTAAGCAAACGGGGCTTAATGCATGTGCGTAAAGTTTCTTCAAAATAGCCCGTGCAGTCCGCACAGGCTTATCGGGGCCGACACTTTCCGCCTAGATCAGTGTTTTTTAAATGAGGGATTACAAAATCCGTAAAGCGGAAAGTGTTGTCCCGGATTCGTCTGCGCGGATTTCAATGCTAATCTGTGACGACACTTTTCGCACATGCACTGAACTCGTTTTTTCCAGACCGTGGCTCATTTATAAAAAAATTCTGCAGTAACGCCAGAGATTTAGAAAACAGCACAAACAAGTAATCTTACAATTCAAGTATTTAATTTCTACCTACCTAAATTTTAATTGTGCTGGAATATTGGAATATTGGTAGTTTGTCGGATGGTCCTGAAAAGAAATGCTCACGAAAATTTGCGTATGGTTTTTAGCTTATGTCATGCTCCTGTGTCCGTCGTGTGTGCGTGCGTGCGTCCATGCGTGCGTGCGTTAACTTTTTATTGAAACATCTTCTTCTCCTAAACTACTGGTCCAATTCTGATGAAATTTCTCAGGAATGTTCCTGTGGTGTACCTCTTTCAAATTTGTTCAAATGATGCCCCTAGAGTCAAATTTGACTTTGCCCCTGGGGGTCTAAAAAGTGAAAATTTGCTTATATAAGGCCTATTTTGTGCAAACTTTATAAATCTTCTTGTCAAGAACCATTGGGCCTAGGGCTACCAAACTTGGTATGTAGTGACATCTTATAGTCCTCTACAAAGTTTGTTCAAATTATGCCCCTGGGGTCAAATTTGACCCTGCCCCGGGGGGTCAAAAAATTGAAAATTTGCTTATATATGGCCTATTTTGTGCAAACATTAAAAATCTTCTTGTCCATAACCGTATGGCGTAGGGCTACCAAATTTGGTATGTAGTGACATCTTATAGTCCTCTATCAAGATTGTTCAAATTATGCCCCTGGGGTCAAATTTGACCCTGCCCCGGGGGGTTAAAAAATTGAAAATTTGCTATATAAGTCCTATTTTGTGCAAACTTTAAAAATCTTCTTGTCCATAACCATTGGGCCTAGGGCTATCAAATTTGCTATGTAGTAACATCCTATAGTTTTCTACCAAGTTTGTTCAAACTATGCCCCTGGGGTCAAATTTGAACCAGCCCCGGGGGTTAAAAAATTGAAAATTTGCTTTTATAAGGCCTATTTTGTGCAAACTTTAAAAATCTTCTTGTCCGTAACCATTGGGCCTAGGGCTACCAAATTTTCTATGTAGTGACATCTTATAGTCCTCTACCAAGTTTGTTCAAATTATGCCTTTGGGGTCAAATTTGACCCTGCCCCGGGGGGGTTAAAAATAGAAAATTTGCTTACATAAGGCCTACTTTGTGCAAACTTTAAAAATCTTTTTAACCATAACCATTGGGCCTAGGGCTCCCAAATTTCCTATGTAGTGACATCTTATAGTCTTCTACCAAGTTTGTTCAAATTATGCCACTGGGGTCACATTTGACCCTGCCCCGGGGGGGGGTCAAAAATTTGAACATTTGCTTATATAAATCATATTTTGTGACAACTTTAAAAATCTTCTTGTCGATAACCATTGGGCCAAGGGCTACCAAATTTGGTATGTAGTGACATCTTATTGTCCTCTACCAAGTTTGTTCAAATTAAGCCCCTGGGATCAAATTTGACCCTACCCCGGGGGGTCAAAAAATTGAAAATTTGCTTATATAAGGCCTTTTTTGTGCAAACTTTTAAAATCTTCAAGTCCATAACCGTATGGCATAGGGCTACTAAATTTGGTATGTAATGACATCTTATAGTCCTCTACCAAGTTTGTTCAAATTAAGCCCCTGTGATCAAATTTGACCGTTCCCCAGGGGTCACAAAATTGAACATATGCTTATATTGGGCCCATTTTGTGCAAACTAAAAAAATCTTCATGTCCATAACCATTGGGCCTATTTCTATCAAATTTGGTAGGTAGTGACATCTAATAGTTTACTACTTCGTTTTGTTTTTTTCAAATTATGCCCCTGGGAACAAATTTGACCTTGCCCCAGGAGCCTCAAAAATGAACATATGCTTAAATAAGGCCTATTTTGTGCAAACTTAAAAAATCTTCTTTTTCTTAATTATAGAGCCTAGGGCTACAAAATTTGGTATGTTGTGATATCTAATAGTTCTCTACCAAATTTGTTAAAATTATTCCCCAGGGCTCAAATTTGACCCTGTCCCGGGAGGTCACAAAACTGAACATATGACGTTTATCAGGGGAGATTACTGCGGCCGTGTGGCTGTGACCAACAACAACAACAACATCTTGTAAACATGAGATAAAACCCTGTCATTTAGTGCCATTTTAGATCAGATGGTGACTGCTTAAAAAGGAATTGAAGTAAGAACATGTGTTCTGAATGTTTTTCTTATAAACTGAAAAATGTCGGGATTTATTTAAATATGTCGAAAGTGACCATATATCCCGATAAAAAAATTTCGGATGACATGTTTATTTAATGTCTTTTTTTGTAGTGTTTAAACCAGTTTAATAATATCTTATTGATTTTAAAACACAACTTCCATGAACATAATTTTTTCCATAAAAGTCAATATATGATACTGCATTGTAAACTCAAACTTTGTATCCTAGAGAAGGTGTTGGAATTAATGAAGTGCAATGTTCTTAACTGTCTATATGCTGCTTTTTAATAACTAATGATTCATTGTTCCATTTGTGAATTGTGACTCATGAATTGTGGCGATATGATTGTCAATTGCTCAACGATCCATATAAATTTCTGATCATTTTATAATTTTCTTAATATAAGTTATGAATTGATCTTAGAAGTAATATGTATTACTTAATTAAATACATTTATAAATATAAGAAATAATCTTTAGATTATCATAATATTCTCAGGCCTGTTGGTCTAAGGGATGTGTGGGTTGTTAATTATATGTATGCCCCTCTTCGAAGAAGAGGGTGTTTATTGTTTTGCACATGTCGGTCCGTCCGTCATCCGTATGTCCGTCCACCAGATGATTTCTGGATGATAACTCAAGAACGCTTAGGCCTAGGATCATGACATTTCAAAGGTACATTGATCATGACTCGCAGATGACCCCTGCTGATTTTGAAGTCACTAGGTCAAAGGTCAAGGTCACGGTGACCCGAAATAGTAAAATGTTTTCCGGATGATAACTCAAGAACGCTTATGCCTATGATCATGAAACTTGATATGTACATTGATCATGACTCGCAGATTACCCCTATTGATTTTCAGGTCACTAGGTCAAAGGTCAAGGTCACGGTGACCGGAAATAGTAAAATGGTTTCCGGATGATAACTCAAGAACGGTTTATGCCTAGGATCATGAAACTTCATAGTTGCATTGATCATGATTCGCAGATGACCCCTATTGATTCTCAGGTGAAAGGTCAAGGTCACTGTGACCCGAAATAGTAAAATGTTTTCTGGATGATAACTGAAGAACGCTTATTCCTAGGATCATGAAACTTCATAGGTACATGGATCATGACTCGCAGATTACCCCTATTGATTTTCAGGTCACTAGGTCAAAGGTCACGGTGACTCAACTTATTATAACTCAAGAACGCTTACGCCTAGGATCATGAAACTTCATAGGTGCATCTATCATGACTTGCAGATGACCCCTATTGACTTTCAGGTCACTAGGTCAAAGGTCAAGGTCACGGTGACTTCACACAGTAAAATGGTTTCCGGATGATAACTTAAGAAAGCTTACGCCTAGGATCATGAAACTTCATAGTAACATTAATCATGACTCACAGATGGACCCCTATTGATTTTCAGGTCACTAGGTCAAAGGTCAAGGTCACAGTGCCAAAAAACGTATTCACTCAATGGCTGCCAGTACAACTGACAGCCCATATGGGGGGGCATGCATGTTTTACAAACAGCCCTTGTTTGAGATGATTCTTTACAAAGAAAGATGCTTCTATTGTATTTGTTATAAATGTGTGAAAGGCTCTAAGAAGGAACCAAAGATTATTAACCCATTTACCAAACACCAACAGGATTTTACGGGTTTATAGCTGACGACTTTATAAAAAATTATGATAAAATGAGAAATTGCTCAAGATGAGCAATTTCTCCTTTTATCACAATTATTTCTACCCTACCTGATTATTTCCTTAATATTCCATTACAATTTAATTGTCGTCTGCAACCTTTTTCAAATTGGGGAAGTCCAAAATGTGTCGTTTGGTTAACGGTTAAGGCATTTTGATTCCTACGGGTCTTGTGAATCTGTTTCAAATCAAATGCGTATATTTTATCTTCAGCATCTAAAAATATGTGAAATAGAAAGAACGACAATATCTTTAGGAGAGATAAATGTACCTACGTTATAAGCAATGGGACTGTGCTTCAAAGGAACAATTCCCGGGCTTTTTAGTCTGTTTAGTTAACACGGTAGTAACTTTTTCCATATATAAAAATGCTCATCTTCCAACTTAAAGCGCCCAGTGGGACGAGGGATAGACAGAGAAAGTCACATGCTTGAGTACATTTCAACCCATGCGCATTGCGCGTTTTTTTCGCATAAAAAACAGTGGAGCGATACAGGGCCATCATGGCCCTCTTGTTACTTAATGTATCATGAGCAACAGCTATGACACAATATATGACCCGCGAAAATGGGTTTTATGCCACATGCGGACAGCGTTGCTCCAACTATATATCTAAGAACGGTCTAAGTTCGCAGTAGCGTAATTGTAATGGTGTTTGTCTAGCAATCATGTGGTCCCGGGCTTGATCCTAACGGGTTTCATGGAGCCATCTTAAACACCAGAGAAGCAGTATAAACGGGCCACAGACTCACAAAATGTCTACTTTTCAGTTGTACACTGGTGTGTAAACAGCAGAAAACAAAACTGATTATTTTCATAATATTTAAGTTTGTATTTAATATTTTCCAATGAAATTTGGCATACAAAAACTTAAGTATACAAACAATATGTATGTGTAATTTGGTGGTTGAATATTATATAGTTATTGACTTACAGAAAAAAATGTTTGTTGTCTGCTTGAAATTCAATTTTCCCTGTTAATGCTAAGCACCGCCCACTAGAAAGGTTATGAACTTCTCTCAGACAATAGCTAGCGAATGACTCAAATCAAGTTTACATGTAAATACAGATGCAATGCTATTCCAAATGGCTGTCTGCCCAAACACGTGTTTCTATTTATAAACACTCTGATGTTAGCAGTGAATCACTAGCAGATAAACCCAGCCTACTAGTTAATGCAGGTTAACATTTTACCACCGCAAAATCAAGCAGTTCAGATCTGGCTTTTAAGATCTCTTAATACATCAAGGACCATTCCCGACAATTGTCTGTCGATAAGCCAAAAGCTTTTGATGCATCGAGATAAAGTAATAGTTTTTAAATCATCCTTCCACGCAAATATAGTTAACATATTTTGAAAAGAATTAGACCAGTATACTGGTTTTTACGAAATGACGTGTTATGCACTAAACTTAACGCTGATCGATATATCCTGAGTGTTCTCCGTCCTATTTCATCATTTATATTCATTATACGCAAGGTACTGTTGATATTTCATGTTGCGAAGGATCACCATGTGTAACAACTTTATTTGTATATAATATGTAATTGAAGTTTTTTTTATATATTTTCGTGCAATTGAGATTACCTGTATATGTGTAGTATATAGCAGGTGATGCTTAGGATTAAATAACGGCTTGTCCCAAAAATATGTTACAAAGCAATAGAGTTGAAACCTGCTTTCATGTTTGGTTACCTCTGACCCCATTAAAATATTTTTGAAAATAATAGACACGCATCTACATTTTTAGGCAAATAACTTGCTTTATGAAGTTGTATCGTTTTCGATACTTTAAACATTGTATACAATACAAGTATTAACATTAAAATTAACAGATTTAATATAAGTGTCATCTTCAATAGTATCATTATGGGGTTTAGTTAGTTTGTATTAACTCTAATTCATATTTATTATAATTTTAATAATTTACAGTTACAGAAAGAAGTGTTAAGCCATTATATTGCGTCAAAAAAATATTTTTAGAAATAAAACCGCGTCGGGAAAATAAAATAATCTTGGATTGTGTTATACTTTACATTATACATGCGCAAATTCTGTGTATTATAAGAGAACGCAAATTCTATGCATTATACGAGAAATTATATTAGTGTATCCAATTGTACTAAGGTCAGGTAAGTCATCATCATCATCATCATCACCATCGTCATCATCATCATCATCATCATCATCATCTTCATCATCATGATCAACATCGTCATGATCATGATCATGATCATCGTCCTCATCATCATCAGCAGCAGCAGCATCACCAATATTCATCATCATCATCAGCATCATCATCATTATCAATCCCGGGGGAAATGAGGGACGACGGTACAAAAATCCTCCTCGCGTCAGGTCTGTTGTGTGCTGCTGAGAGTCATTCATCCTTTTATGGGAAAGGATGTCCACTCTTTTACATTATCAATTCTTTTTTTTCTGACGGCCTCGACATTGACCTCCCTCTAGCGTGTCCTGGAAAACAGTCTTGCACAGAGACTTGTGTCTGTTGACGTGTCCAAGCGAAGCCAGCTTTCGTCGTTAGACGGTCGCCAGTAGGGATTCTTGTGGACCAACAAGTGATGCAGTCATGTTCCGGCGTATTCGTTGGTCTTGTGCTACAAATAGGAAATGCGGAGCAGTCTTCAGAGACATTTTTGTTCAAATGCCTGTACCCTGCGTTCTGTGTCCGCTCGAAGCGTCCATGTCTCGCAGCCGTGGAGAAGGATTGAAGCTACGATGGACTTGAATTGCCTGTACGTGGTGGGGAAGCTGATGGAAATGCTTGTCCACAAACTGCTCAGTCTGGCAATCGCTGCGGTCGCCATGGAAATTCGTATGACTAAGTCAGTGAAAATGATTCAGTTAAAAACACCATGGTAATATGTACGCCCTCCAGCGAGGAACTCTATTTACAAATTACACTTTTACGGAAAGTAGTATACCTCTGAAAATAAACTTCCGTTGAATTACGTCAGAACAAAAATGGAAGATGTTAAATATAATAATTATATGTTGTAGTTTTTTACGGAAGGGTATAAAAACATTAAAAAATTCCGTCTTCTATACCTTAAAAATGGCATACAATACAAATGTTCTAGTATCCATTTTTTTATATCAAAGAAAATCCATTTTAAAGTTACGCAAAATATTTATAGTGAAAAATGTTAACATGTAATATAAATGTCATCATTAATAATATGATTATGGAGTTCAGTAGTTTAGAATTTACTCTAATGATTATGTTTATATTAATAGTAGTAGTATTAGTAGTAGTAATAAGAATAATAATAATAATAATAATAATAATAATTATTATTATTATTATTATTATTTTTATTATTATAAAATAATTATAATGATAATAATATTTATTATAATTATAATAATACTAATAATTATTATTATGATTATTTTATTATTATAATATTTATTGTTATTATTATTATTATTAAAAAACGAAAATAATTATAGGATTTAGGGTAAATTCAAAATTACGGAACTCCATAATAATAATAATAATAATAATAATAATAGTATTATTATTATTATTATTATTATTATCATAATCATCATCATTATCACAAGTTTGCTTATTTAATTTAACTTTTCGATGATAAATTAACATGTTAACAGTGTGAGATAATTTAATTTTATTATATTATTATATTCCAGCAACCAAAAAGTAGTTAATATTATAACAATATTACTTATTTGATTCAAATAAGTCATCAATAAAGTATTTGTACGTACATTTAAATGTGATGACAAGATAGTAGTAAACATTGTGTAACTAATGCTCTCTAATAATATATGCTAATTACTATTTGATCTCAAGACTATAGTCTCAATTTTAAATTAACGATATTTTTATGCGTATTAATGCCACCATTTTTGTACATTTTCCACCCATCTATAGGGCCCCATTGGAAATAAGTTGCAAACCTTTCATGGGACATCCTGTGGTATATATATCATGTCTTGATTTAACATCTTGTAACTACTTGTTATTTCAGATCTCTGCCAAATACACTGACTATTTACTTGTAACTGAATTTAAATGATTAACTTTGACTGTGATATTCAAAATGTGATATATCAATGCATTGTGATCCAAAACCTGTGATGATTGTTTTCCAATTGCTAAATGTTGTAAATTGACTGTATTGTATGATCTGTACTTGTATGACATATATATACATATGCATGAATAAATCAAAATTTAGAAAAGTGTGACTGACACTGTTTCCAGACATATTACAGTTAAATAACTTCATGTCAGTAATGGCAGTCAGGGATGGAAAATATCTTTTTACAATTGTTGCCTGCACTGTCGACCATATTTAGTGCTTTTGTTTCCCATCTAAAGAGTAAAGACCCAAAACCATGGGCATGCCTGTGATATGTATCTTAAAGTTTCTTATAAGATAAATAATATAAATTTTAACAACACCACTGCTCAGTTTTAACATTTCCAATACAGTATGTCTTATTTTGAGAGGTCATTCTGAATTGAGTTCATTTCCAAGGGCAAAGTTATGCCTTAATATATTAATATTACCAAACTGAACATTGTTACACTGTCCCTAATTTTAATGGCACTGAATTGTTTAAGGCTTTGAAAAGCTAGTTGCCTGGCCGGGATAACAACTCCTGGAATTAAAATGCCTAGGATAAAATATAAACAATATCTGCCAGAAGTACTGTATGGTTGCCATCATCAAATGTACAGAAAGAATCGTTTTTCAAACTCAATCAAGACCCACTCATTCCATTCTATGAAACCTTTCAGGTGTCTCAATACTGATAATAGCCCCACTGAGGGCCGTATGGCTATGGTCCATATACAGTTTGTGACTGCCTGGCTGGTCACTTTAATGCCATTGGGACCAACGTGGAGTTTACTATTTCTTATATTACATCGAAGAGTTTTTTTCTGTACCACTGTACAGTCTTGTACGATTTTTTATGGTATAGAACATAAACATATTGATTTAATCTCAAAGTTTGTCGCCTGCAGCCGAACATCAGCAATGTTGCAATGAATATAATTTAAGAAATACTGATTCTTTTAAGTTTAAATAATGTTGTTGTTTTCACTTCAATAAACAAACAATTGGCTTTCTAAACATTTTATGAAAATTTGAATATTTTGCATGCAATAATATCTAATTTTAAACAATAACATTAATGAATATTCTATTATATTACTCCTTAAAGATATTGGTCCTTGTATATCTATATTATCGGTTGATTTAGTGCAAATTTATTGGTGTGTAACCCGAACTATATTTTCGTTGTAATATCTTCCGCCTAGAGGCGTTAGACATATACTTCCACCAAATACACCCGAGAGACGATCGCCGTTATGGCGGAACTGTCCGAGGAGTCCCGATAGACGATCGCCGTTATGGCGGAATTGTCCGAGGAGTCCCGATTGTTAATTGTTAATAAGGTAAACAACGCGCGGAGTTAACCCTTTGCATGCTGGGAAATTTGTCGTCTGCTAAAATGTCGTCTGCTGAATTTGTAAAATAAGCATTTTCTTCATTTTTTTTCAAAGAATACTATCAGAATAGCAAACAGTTTGGATCCAGATGAGACGCCACGTTCTGTGGCGTCTCATCCGGATCCAAACTGTTTGCAAAGGCCTTTAAAATTCGGTTCCCGCACTGAAAGGGTTTATGTTCTTGTAGTGAGTACATGTATGGAACTATCGGCTTTGCGTAGTAAAACATGCTGTAAATAATCATTTTTGACATTGATTTAATGGAAAGTAAATAAATCTCTGAAGGTAAATATTATATTGCTGCATTTTGTTGCGTAAATTCTGCATTTTGTTTCCTTACGGAACAAATTCTGTATTTGTTTCCTTAACCGGTACAGGCCCGTACCCAGGCACTGGGCCCAGGGGCCCGGGCCCCCCCAGCTAGCTGTCGAGTTATGATATTTTAATAATGGGCTTACTGCAAATTTTCTCACATGAAAGGGCCCACAGTACACTTCCCTGCAATACAAATGTGCAGATTTGTTTTATTGCCCCTGATACACAAGGGGATTAGCGCTAATTTACTCGCCAGTGGAGATGAACCCCTAGGCATTGTTTTCTTATCACCTTGTTCACACATCCCCGATCTGTAAATTACCCATTGTGCTCAATGCTTCATCTTTTGATGGTGGGTGTAACACGTCTTTTGATTGGACAAGGAAAGAGAAACAGCGAATGGATGGAACTGATACAGAAGGTCGTAGGTCTGAACGATAATAGTGTTTTCTCTTTTGAATTCAAACCTCCTCTAGAGTCACAGCTTATTAAACATTTCTGTGAAAACTGTCTTGTAGATGATAAACATTTTATAATGAATTTACTTTGAAATTTTATATAGAGGAGGTTTGATTTCAAAGAGAAAATACTAGTAGGTTATGTCAGTTACTGACAAATAACCATAGCAGTATTTTCTCTTTGAAATCAAACCTCCTCTACAGTCATACTTTATGTTACATTTCATAATAAAGGTTTTTTTGTTTCAAAGGTTGCTTTTACTTCTTTATAAAGTGTAATACATTTCTGAAATCTATAGCTTTAATCATGTGTGTGCATTTCACACCAAGGGGTCGTTGATAAAGCATGTCACGCTTTTTTTCCCATTTTTACCCCGGCATGTCACAAACTGTTACACAATCTTGGACCCCCTTCCCTAAAGTACGTAACAAACTCACACTTTCGAACATTTTTTAAAAATTAATACTTAATTAAAATTTAATCTAAAACTCAATTCACTATTAAACCGTATTGAAATTTCACTTACCGGTAAAAGAACTTTCACATTACAGGCTTTTATAACTGTAGGGTTGTTACGATGAGCAGTATGAATATTTATCCACGTGTTAACCTCTAATAAAAACGAAATTATAATTTAGATTTTCTTTCAACCCTTTTCTAACTAAAAATGGAACAGTCCAATTATTTCGTCATTGAAATCTGTGTGGAGGTTGTGCCTATTGAATAAGCCGGCCCAGCCAAGTTGCCTATAAAACATTCGAACAACAGAATCAGGAGATACGCAATTCGTCTTATTTTGACATAAAACTAATTCAAATGTTTCACGAATTTTTGAAAATTATTTTTAAATTCTACTAAAGAAATAATAAATAAATTATGCATTTTTTTAAATAAAGGTGTGACATCACACATGGCCTGACTCCCCTCCCCCATTTCACAAACTGTCACTTTCTTACTCATCCTCCCCCCACCTGGAGCGTGACATACTTTATGGACGGCCCGTAATGGTTAAAGCTTTAGACTTCAGAAAGGTGCTGATTTACTTGTTATATATCCATAAATTTATAACACAACATATGTTTCTATATGCATTAAAATTCACCTTGAACAGTGCCTAATAACAAAAATCTATTCGGGAGGGGCAACCCCTCCCGCACCCTTCCCGTTTGGGCCCCCCCAGTCAACATTTCCTGGGTACGGCCCTGCGGTACTTGGAGGATATAAACACATGCAGTGAGCAAAATAGGTTTTATGTATTTTGTTACGGATTTTTTGGCAATGGAAATTTGTGCATTATGAAAATGGAGGTAAAATACACTTGTGGCCTTTATTCAATTTGTTTGCCTGTTTAGAACGCATTTCATTCAAATATTTTGTTCTCAGTTGTAAAAAGTACTGAAGTACAATGTCATTGTGTATGTCTTGTCATGTATTACCTTGTTTTATATGTTTCAATTACTTTTTTACACTTTGTTAAGTAAATTAAAAGTTTGCCACTAGAATGTCAATTGAAATAATTGTGCATTTAGTATTCTAAATGTGATTAATATGTATTTTCTTATTTCAGCGTTTATGTGACTTATATTATGTATTAAACAGTCTATTATGTAAAGTTGAAAAAAGACATTAATTCTAGAATGGACTGTTTCAGCTTCATTTGCTTTGTTTTGACCATGCAAATGTCAGTGGTCATAAAAACAAAGATTAAAGCCATAGAATACAGAGTTCTCTATTAAAAATAGATGGACCTTTGCTCATGCACCGTATGGGCAAACCCTCTTTGCTCATGCACCGCATGGGCATACCCCCTTTGCTCATACTGCATGGGCAAACCCCCTTTGCTCATGCACCGTATGGGCAAATCCCCTTTGCTCACACACCGTCTGGGCAAACCCTCTTTGCTCATACACCGCATGGGCATACCCCCTTTGCTCATACACCTCATGGGCAAACCCCCTTTGCTCATGCACCGTATGGGCAAACCTTCTTTGCTCATACACCTCAAGGGCAAACCCCCTTTGCTCATACACCGCATGGGCAAACCCCCTTTGCTCATACACCGCATGGGCAAACCCCCTTTGCTTGACACTAAACATGCATGGATCAGGCTCCTGTAGCAATAGTTGCTCATATATGTATGAACAAACAATATGCAATTGATTTATGCTGAATGATTATGTGAAATATAGGTAGGATATTTGTTGGCTTTTGGTAAAGAGATCATAGAAATAGAAATTATTCTTTTCGTGAGTGGCGAAGCCACAAGTGAAATATTTACTTTCAATGATCACGAGTTAATAAAAATCGATAGTCTATTGAAACTTACAAATTTTCTTAGTATTTTATACCAAGTTGACAAACTTACTGCTATAAAATCCATGTTTATCAGAAAATTCTGCGGGAATCTGAATTATATGACGCTACGTCATTTCACAATTTTGCATTTACTGTAGACGATTGGTAACGAAAAACAATGAAAAATAACAGTGAGAAAAAATGATATTTTTCACTGTTTGAACAGTGAAATATACAGTTTTTGTCACACATATTTCACTGTAAATCATCAAAGAGCATAAAATGATATGCTGTTATTTTATGATTTGTTAACACATCTGAATGTGTTATTTAAAAAATTAAAACAACAATTTTCAATTTTCAAAGTCATATTTTATTGTTTTCCCTGGTTTACTTCATTTGGAAAGTTTTTGACATGTATGGAGACTTGTACATAAGGTTTAATTAACTATAATTATTTTTTTAAAGAACAACATGCACTCTTCGAAGTAAGTTTTTTATTTTTTGTTGTAAAAGATGACCATTTTTTTCATCAACAATCATTAATTCAGTTTATTCCATTTTATGTGCACTTAATTGAGGAAAAAAAGTAAGTAATTCAAATTTTAAACAATTCTATAAGCATGCTTTTAACCAGGGATTTCAATAGACGCAGAATCCTAAGTTTTGACGCGAGCAAATTAAAAATGACTCGATTTTTACGCAACCCTTTTTTCTGCCGAGCATCATTTTGGCGCATCGAAAATTTGACCCGTGCGTCAGTCAGTTAACATCTCGAGTTCCATGGTAATAAATCCCACTGTGCTCCTAATTGAAATAAATCATTCCGTATTTGAAACTTGGTCTATAATCGAGGGAATACCCCGGGCGTTGTTTATCTTATCTCATCTCCTCCAATACACATGTCACCTTCAAAATAGTGCGTGCGCACTAACTGGGTAATTAGCAGCAGCGATTACGTGATAATTGATTGACCATCCGATAATTGCAGGTTTTTTTGCAGACTTGCAGACAGCCCGGTTAAAGTAAGTCGGCAAAAGTAATTAAAGAAAAAACAAAATTGATCAAAGGTCTATTAATTATGTAGATCCACTAGTAAGTCCAGCGAGTTTTGTCAGTTTGTTAATCCACAGATAATTACGAGTAACACCCATCTTATATAAACTGGAATCACAGTTCATTTTTTATACTAATATATTTCGGACATTTGTAGTATTCGGATAAACAGTAATAGATATACTAGATGTTCCATGCATTTTGATTGTGTTTTGTTAGAAAAGCTATCATAGGGATGATGCTAATATAATGACGATAAATATGTGATAAAAAGGTGCTACCGGTACATATCTTAAATTACTTAAATGTGTTAAAAGACTTAAATGTTTTAAAAGGAAGTAGATTTTAATGAACCAATTCATTAAAATATGTTGTGTTTTTTATCATGGTATTGTTATTTAATAAAGCAATATAACTTTTAAAGATATTATGTTACTCTTAGAGCATATTTTTATCTAAAAAATTGAATAATACAGACAAAAACACAATTAACGCGCTTCAAAATTGACCACAGCATTTTTCAATTTGACTCCTCAAAATTTCAGTCCAGGGGTCATTTAGTCCAAATAATTAGACGTAAGCTACCCCGCTTCGATGTAAATCGACCTCATATTTATAGGAGTAGGGGTCATTGACTCCTGGTTTTTTAAAATCTATTGAAATCCCTGTCTTAACCATTATTTTCTATAATTCATGATGAAAATTACTGGACAACCGATAATTTCATTGGATATTTTGCATAATACATAAAATAACACAGAAACAGACAAATTAATTAACAGTCTTGCAATATTAACAATGATGTACAATACATTGTGTTTTTTAATAATGAATTTTTTGTATGAAAATTGACATTTGTCTCACTTAGGTTTGATAAAGACTTAAATTTCATAATGAAAAAAAAATACTGTTAAATTAAATGCACTGCGTAATTTGACCTATAATTATTAAATTCACCAAAAAGATATTTTAAGCAGATTAGTATGTAATTGTGACAAAAATATTGTAAGGTAGACAAATCTGTTTAAAATAATAAAAATACATAGATAATGTATGACATTATCAGCCTGTACAGTCGTTTTCATTTTTTCCAATACAATATTAAAATCTATATCAGGAACTTGACAGTAGAATGCATATTAAAAAAATCACACATGTGATTGTTTTAAAGCATAACCAAAATAAATTTATATATAGCACATACACATTAAATATAGAAAAACCTACAAGTTAAAATAAATAGATTGAAATATATAACAATATTGATTGGAAGTTCACATATAACTTTGTTTTTAAAAACTCCAAAGATACAAATATACAATGGCTTCAAACTAGAATTGTACACAGAATCGTGGGTACAAAATCTCTGTTATTTAATAATATTGATTGGAAGTTTACACATAACTTTGTTTTTTAAAACTCCAGAGATACATACATACAATTTCTTCAAACTAGCATTGTACACGGAATCTTTGGTACAAAATCTCTGTTATATAAAATGAAAAGTTTAAATGACAATCTATGTTATTTATGTAAAAAACATAAGGAAACCTTAACTCATCTTTTCAATCCATAATCAACTATATAAAACATTCAATGATTCTAAACAACATTACTTTGCCCAACATTTCTTGCCAACATGTGCTTGTTGGAAATTTTTTATGAAGAATTGACCCCAACATTATTTTATCTTATTCATGAAATAAAATGGTATGTTTTTATTTTCAAAAAAACATAGTAAAATCCCAACATGTCCAGGGCTACAAAAGACTTTTCAACTAGCATGGGAAATTCAAAAGCACACCATTTCCCTAGACTCGGAATTTCCAAATTGGTCAGTTGTTGCATTATTTATGCTATGGACCCATAACTAAAAATGTCCTTGTGTTACATTGATGTGCAATGAAATGAATATTTCAACTATACACTGTGGTGTTGGTATCACATTTTCTGTTCAAATCTGTATTTACCATTTACACGAGAAAACAGTGATTGTATTACAAATCTCCATATTATGTTACTATAATTAAGATCCCTGTCTTATATAGAAAGTATAGTTACTACTTGTATTTTCTGTGCTTTTACAAAGATTTACTATGTACACATGCATACATTGTACACTTCTTATAATCTTGCATTCTGTTTATAAACTTGCAAACCATGTAGCTGTATACAAACACAACTGTATTCAATTACTACTTGTTTGTAAGGTATGAAGTAGGATCGACCACACCTTCACAAAGTTAATCCTATTTACGCATGAAAACCGATAGAATAACAACTGATACTATAAACTTGAGCTCTAAACTATTGATATTTGTTGAGCATGTTTTTTTGCAATCTCTATTTTTAAAACACTGTATGATACAACGTGATGTCATAACAAATGATGATGTTTGAAGTAAACAAATAGCTCATTGCAAATATTGGGAAAGCAATGCTATTGCTTTGATTTTAGGGCGATAAACGACCAAAAAACAATCAGATAAATATAATATTATGTGAGTGTCGGATAGAGATCAAGATTATAACGCTCGGCTTGAAGCTCGCACGATAAACTTGATCTCTATTGGACACTCACATAATATTCCCTATTTATTATGCAAGACAGACACCATAACCACTACACCACTGCCACCACATGCAGAGGTTGAAATGCACACACTTAATCACTGTGACTTCTATCATTACTTTTATTTCCTCTGCTCGTATGCTTCTGTTGGTGTGAAACAAATGAACTATTATCATAAATCCAAGTTTGACACAAAGTGTTTTCTTTAAAAGATTGGGGGTATTTTTTTGGTAGCGAATTTCCTCAATCAGTTAAGGCATACAATTATTAACCTTACATAATCAATTATCATTATGAAAACAGAAATCCATATTTTCAGATGATACTCTTATTAATTTATGGCGAATGACTAATTGCCACAAAAAATGTTTCTATGTTTTGCATTCTAACACTACACGCCACTTGTTTTCTATAGACGGAAATCAAGTGTGGGTTATTCTGCAATAATTATGTATTTAATTGCTACTAATACATTATGTTTGTAAGGTGTGGAGTAGGAAGGCCTCGACATACGCATACTTATTGACGAGGTAAATAAAGTTTGTTTTAAAAAAACAAAACATTTTAAGTAAAACAAACTTGCCGTTTGCCATTGCCTTAAAAAGAAAAAAAAGAAAGTTTATCCTATTTTTTATTTTGTTATGAAACGTAATTAAAAAACATTAAGAGCATTATCAGCTTTTCAGTAGCATCAATAAACATGACGTCATTTAGTTTCTATGATGTTTGTTCTTAATTAAAGTTAAGTCATGAGCAAAATATTTATGAATGAAAACAACGTCATATGTTAGTACAATTCAATGACGTCACTAAATAGTGAACTTTGTACTAAGAAGGGCGAAGTATTGAAAACTATAGTTTATGTCCGAAAGCTTGAACCAATCAATCGGAATCGTGTTAGAATCTCATTAATATTTTTCTATGAGTGTTTGTTGTTGAATAACCCACAGTAAGGAGTATAGATGCGTGTTATCAAATCGCTCGTGCTGTGGGTTATTCGACAAGAAACCATCATAGAAAATTGTATTTCTTAATAAGAAGTGTGATTAAGTGTTTGTAGATGTTCTAGTCAAAATAAACATCATTCTACCTGATCCTTAATGTGTTTGGGCAAGTGCCCAGAAGGGGTAAGACTGAACCCTCTGCACCAGATGACATTGGTGTTCACTGTTTCAACAAAGGGTTCAGTCTTACCACCTTTGCAGCCTTTCATTCTCCTACTTGCAGGAGTCCAGGCAGTTGATTTTACCCCCTTGTACCAGTGAATTTCAACCTCTGCAGGCAATACAATATTAATGACTTTGGCAAGCTGGGGCCACTCATCAGCATATTTCGCCCAGTCAAGTAAAACAAAGAAGCCTTCTTTGATCGTTTCTTTCGCTGCAGCAGCAGAGGCAGCAGCAGCCTTTTTGTTGCCTATTATTACGGGAGGGATGGGATCGTCTATTTTTGCGATTCCCAGCAAGTCTGATAAGTCATCTGAGGCTGCTGTGTCCTCTAGCCTCCTTTTCTGCATAAGCAGATCAAGGATGTGCACTGGCTCATCCATCCAACTGTCCTCTGAAGGAAGAACATGCATAAATACTTCAAGTTATTTTGCAATGATGAGTGATCAACGTGGTGTTAATTAACCAGTAGCTGTATGCAACGGTTCGTCCAATATGACGTCAAACTGTGTCCTTGTCAAATTATATATCCGTATTGTACAGTAAAACGTCTAATAACCTATAAAAAAGGGAAGTTTTAGATAACAAAGTAGATGTCTTATTTCTTGAATATCCATTACATTTTTATTATGACAGGTGACTTATCAACCCCTCAAGGACGTGCCCGTTATTGTAACCACATTGAGAAATTGTCCAACAGCGACAATGATGCATGGACAGTAACAATAACTGTGAAAAAAAATGGAATTGAAGTGCCATTGCAGCCACAAGTTCTACAAAAATTCACTGACAAAATTATTAAAACAGCGCAAAAAAATGTCAATGATTATAAAGAATAAATAGATAGACGAAATTTTTTGAATTCTGTGGAATATCAATTTTAAGTCACAAGTGATCATGTGGGTGATCCACTCGTGAAAATACATTCTTTCTATGATCACGAGTGAATTAAAAATTATATATTACACAGAATAAAACAAATTTTATTTTCATTTCATGTTTTTTTTCAACGTTTATTGACATTGTAAACTAGTTTTGCTAAAGAATTTTGCTGGAATAATGACTGTTATTTTTCACTGTTTGAAACAATGAATTATCAGTTTTAATTCACTGATATTTATGCCCCATTTCGAAGAAGAGGGGGTATATTGTTTTGCACATGTCGGTAGGTCTGTCCATCCATCTGTAGGTCCTTCCACTAAATTGTTTCCGGATGATAACTCAAGAACACTTATGGCAAAGGATCATGAAACTTCATATGCACATTGATCATGACTGGCAGATGACCCGTATTGATTTTGAGGTCAAAAGTCACGGTCTAGGCAATGTTGGGGGTGGGGGAATATGTCTCCGACCGCGGAACACTTGTTCTCTATAAACTTCACAAAAGCATAAAATAAATAATATCATATTGGACTGACAAACATGTAGTGCAAGGCTTCCTATGAATTTGTTTACAAGTTGTGACTGAAACTGCACTTCCATATGCATTTGTAAATTAAGAAACTCCAAAAACATGATCAGGATAGAAATCCTTAGCATAAACCAGCATTATTGAGAGCATACTAGGCAGTGGAAAATTCTCATATAAACTTATCTGGTGATAATTGTTTATGACATATGGGACATAATTGTAACACTCTCATGTAGAGCTAAAATAGTAGAATGGGATTTCCGCATAAAGAGAGTCAATTATGTAAAGACTTTTAACTGAGATTATGTTCTGGTACTTTTATTTTTTATCAGATTTTATTAAATTGGCATAAGGGTTCATTTAGAGTCATACCAGCAACTAGCTGTGTTGTACACGTTAATACAATTTATTGTCAACCCTCGAACACCTTCTATGGGGTGTGATATTTATATATCATTTGAATGCTTGCTTTATTGATATTAATTAAAAATATTCATGAAAAAAAATTCAAACAAGTATAAAAAGTATACAAGTATATTTTCTCAAATAGGGGGGGGACAATTTTAGTATGAATAAGGCCATTTTTTTAAACCTAAAACCAAAACAGGCCTTGGTTTTATTCAGATGCAAAGATAACTTGCATGATAAATAGAAAATATTATGCGAGTGTCCGATTGACATCAAGTTCATCATGCAAGTTTCAAGCCGAGCATGGTAATCTTGATCTCTATCCAACACTCACATAATATTATATTTATCCAATTAATTTGTGGTCGTTTATCGCTAAAAAATCAAAGCAATAGCGTTGGTTTCCCAATATTTGCAATGAATTGTTTGTTTACTTCAAACATCATCATTTGTTATGAAATAACATTGAATCATACAGTGTTTTAAAATAAGAGGATCGCAAAAAACATGCTCTAAAATTAACAATAGTATAGAGCTAACGTTTATAGTATCGGTTGTAATTCTATCGGTTATCATGTAACAATAGGATAAACTATAATTTCTTCTGTTTAAGGCAATGGCAAACTGAAAATGTGTTGTTGTTTTACTTAAAATGTGTCATTTTTATGTCCCCCAACACTACAGTGGGGGACATATTTTTTTTGCCCTGTCTGTTGGTTTGTTTGTGTGTTTGTTTGTGTTTGTGTCAAACTTTGACATTTGCCATAACTTTTGCAATATTGAAGATAGCAACTTGACATCTGGCATGCATGTATATCTCATGGAGCTGCACATTTTGAGCGGTGAAAGGTCAAGGTTAAGGTCATTCTTCAAGGTCAAATATATAGCTTCAAAGTGGCGCAGTAGGGGACATAGTGTTTCTGACAAACATATTTCTTGTTTTAATATGCATTTACTGTTAAGTTCCTGAACTACATTTTGATATTGTATTCGAATGACTGAAAATGATTGAACATGTTGATGATGTCATACATAATCTATGTATTTATATTATTTAAAAAAATTGTGTCTACCTTCCAATAGTTATGTCAAATTTAAGTAGTAATCTGCATAAAAATCTTTTTTGGTGAATTTAATAATTACAGGTCAAGCTATTGAAGAGCATATACATTATTTTTTTAATTAATTATTAAATTTAAATCTATATCAAACTATAAATTTTCAGTAAAAAAAGAACAATATGAAACATATTATGTATTGATCCTCATTGTTAATACTGCAAGATTGCTAATTTATTTGTCTTTTTATGTGTGATTTGAAGCATTATTTGCATTACTAATGACCATTTTTCAAAGAACAAACATATTTACAATAAAATTAATCTAGTGTTTTTACTATTTAAACCAGCCAGAAATAAGGTTACCTTTTAGAAACATTATTGACATTAAACCTTAATTTTGAAACTGCATGTTGTTATTTAAAACCATAATTATATGTAATGAAACCTAACGTACAAGTCTTGATACATGTCAAAAACTTTCCAAATGAAGTAAAACAGGGAAAACAATAAAATATGACTTTGCATAATGAAAATTGTTGCTTATTTATGAAATGAGGCATCCAGATGTGTTGAAAAATCATACAACAGCATATTATTTTATGATTTTTAGCTCCACTGGCCAAAGGCCAGCGGGGCTTATGTCATGGTCCTGTGTCCGTCGTGTGTGCGTGCGTTAACTTTTTCTTAAAACATCTTCTCCTAAACTACTGGTCCAATTCTGATGAAATTTCTCAGGAATGTTCCTGTGGTGAACCTCTTTCAAATTTGTTCAAATGATGCCCCTGGGGTCAAATTTGACTTTGCCCCTGGGGGTCAAAAAATTGAAAATTTGCTTATATAAGGCATATTTTGTGCAAACTTTATAAATCTTCTTGTCAAGAACCATTGGGCCTAGGGCTACCACACTTGGTATGTAGTGACATTTTATAGTCCTCTACCAAGTTTGTTCAAATTATGCCCCTGGGGTCAAATTTGACCCTGCCCCGGGGGGTCAAAAAATTGAAAATTTGCTTATATAAGGCCTGTTTTGTGCAAACTTTATAAATCTTCTTGTCCATAACTCTATGGCGTAGGGCTACCAAATTTGGTATGTAGTGACATCTTATAGTCCTCTACCAAGTTTGTTCAAATTATGCCCCTGGGGTCAAATTTGACCCTGCCCCGGGGGGTTAAAAAATTGAAAATTTGCTGTATAAGGCCTATTTTGTGCAAACTTTAAAAATCTTCTTGTCCATAACCATTGGGCCTAGGGCTATCAAATTTGCTATGTAGTGACATCTTATAGTTTTCTACCAAGTTTGTTCAAACTATGCCCCTGGGGTCAAATTTGAACCTGCCCCGGGGGGTTAAAAAATTGAAAATTTGCTTTTATAAGGCCTATTTTGTGCAAACTTTAAAAATCTTCTTGTCCATAACCATTGGGCCTAGGGCTACCAAATTTTCTATGTATTGACATCTTATAGTCCTCTACCAAGTTTGTTCAAATTATGCCTCTGGGGTCAGATTTGACCCTGCCCCGGGGGGGGGTTAAAAAATGGAAAATTTGCTTATATAGGGCCTACTTTGTGCAAACTTTAAAAATCTTTTTAACCATAACCATTGGGCCTAGGGCTACCAAATTTGCTATGTAGTGACATCATATAGTCTTCTACCAAGTTTGTTCAAATTATGCCCCTGGGGTCACATTTGACCCTGACCCAGGGGTCAAAAAATTGAACATCTGCTTATATAAGGCCTAATATTTTATGAAACCTTAAAAATGTTCTTGTCCATAACCATTGGGCCAAGGGCTACCAAATTTGGTATGTAGTGACATCTTATTGTCCTCTAGTACCAAGTTTGTTCAAATTAAGCCCCTGGGATCAAATTTGACCCTACCCCGGGGGGGTCAAAGAATTGAAAATTTGCTTATATAAGGCCTATTTTGTGAAAACTTTAAAAAATCTTCTTGTCCATAACCATTGGGCCTAGGGCTACCAAATTTTGTATGTACCCAGCAAACATGCACATATGGGTCCCATATGGGCTGTTTCTGGGCAAACCCATATGGGTAAGCCCATATGGGAGTCATTTGGGACCAATATGGGCTAGCCCATATGGGAATGCCCACAAGGGTCCCATATAGGTCCCATATTATTGCGCTATCGGGAAAATATGTAAACTTGTATTTATTTAATTAAAAACTAATTTCTTAAAACGTATGTAGGACTTACTTGATCTAAACTGCTAATATTTTACCCAGAAATAGAAAATCAACGCATAAGCAAATAATATGCGGCCCATATGGGTCATTTGGGAGCTATATGGGCTTGCCCATGTGGGAATGCCGATAAGGGTCCCATATAGGTCCCATATTATTGCGCTATCACGAAAAAGATGTAAACTTGTATTTATTTGATTAAAAACTCATTTCTTAAAACGTATGCTGGACTAACTTGATCTAAACTGCTAATATTTTACCCAAAAATAGAAAATCAATGCATAAGCAAATAATATGCAGTCCATATATGTCCCATATGGGTCCCATTTGAGCCGCTCAACAAAGCACAAAATCAGCTACCGGGCTGTTTCTGGGCAAACTCATATGGGTAAGCCCAAATGGGAGTCATTTGAGACCTATATGGGTTAGCCCATATGGGAATGCCCTTAAGGGTCCCATATAGGTCCCATATTATTGCGCTATCAGGAAAAAGATATAAACTTTTATTTATTTGATTAAAAACTAATTTCTTAAAACGTATGTATGACAAACTTGATCCCAACTGCTAATATTTTACCCAAAAATATAAAATCAATGCACAAGCAAATAATATGCAGCCCAACAAAGGTCAAAATCAGCTATCGGGCGCACATTTTTTGAAAATTCTGTTTTTGATATTGCTTTGTTTTAATAATGTATATACTATGATTAATATGTAGTTATTTTCAAGAGATAATTTTAATTTAAATAATCGCGCAGAAAAATAAAGTATTTAAATAATATGCGCATGCGCAGATGTTATTTCCGCCTCGCGAAAACATTCAAAACAAAAACACTCGAAACCTTACCTTAGATTACCTTAGATGAGTTCTTGAAGAAGGCCCTCGGCCTCTGACTCAAGCTCTTCATTTTCTTTTTCTCTTTCGGTCGAGATTTTAGCTTCAAAGTTGTGAACAATTTCTTGGTTTTTCCAATATTTATCAAGTCTTGCCTCAAATGACTTTATAGATGTAGCTGTAATAACGCTGTTTGGTAATGAGTTCCAGGTGTCAACGACTCGGTGGCTGAATGAGAACTTTCTGATGTCCAAACGAGGTCTTGTCTTATATAATTTCTTATTGTTTCCCCTAGTTACGCTTTCTTGATTCAGTTTTAACAATTCCTTTTCATCAAAATAATATTTTCCATTCAGTAGTTTATAAACTTCTATCATATCCCCTCTTACTCTTCTATAACTCAATGTTGGTATGTTCAATTTCTTTAATCGTTCTTCATATGATAGGTTGTTTAGTCCAGGAATCATTCTAGTAGCCCTAATCTGCATGTTTTCAACTGTAATAATGTCTTTTTTCTTGTAGGGGCACCAGATGGGATGGGCATATTCAACGTGAGGTCTGATCAGTGCAGTATATAACTTTTTGAATGTTGGAATGTCAAGGTATTCAAAGGATCTTCTCATTGCACCTAATACTGAGTTTGCCTTATTTACTTTTTCAGTTAAATGTTGTCCAAATGTAAGCTTATCGTCTATGGTGACCCCTATATCTTTCTCTGCATGGCTTATTTCCATAGGTTTCAAGTCTGGTCTTAATTTGTATGTTCTTTCGCACAATTTCTTATTACTTATAGTCATTGTTTTACATTTGTCTGGATGGAATCGGAGCAGCCACTTGTCAGACCATTTACTCATGCTAAATATGTCTTGCTGGAGCATTTCTTTGTCTTTTTCCGAGGCAATTTCCCTGAATATTTTTGTGTCATCTGCATATAAATACAGCTGGCTATCATTTTCTATGTTTTCAGTGATGTCGTTAATGAAAATTACGAAGAGCATCGGTCCGAGCACTGAGCCCTGGGGTATTCCGCTCGTAACTGGTTGCCACTTTGACTCACTTCCATTAACTATGACTTTCTGTCTTCTGTATGAGAGAAAGTTTTCAATCCAGTTTATAAACTTATTTCCGAAGCGATATATTTTCAGTTTGTGCACGAGACGCCGGTGTGAAACTTTATCGAAGGCTTTCATGTAATCACAGTATGCCACGTCGATGGAGCCTCCTCGATCAAGTATCTCTGTCCATTTATCGAGCACAGCTAGTAACTGTAAAACTGTTGATCGACCAGATATGAAACCAAATTGATTTTCACTAAACAGGTTATGATTCTTCATATGTTTTACCATTTTCTCCCTTACTATCTTTTCGAGCAGTTTACACAGAATGCATGTTAAGCTGACTGGCCTATAGTTACCGGCATCTTTTTTGTCTCCCTTTTTATAAATAGCAGTTATGTGTGCAGTTTTCCATTCATCAGGCAGGGTACTTGTGTCTATGCTATTTTTAAAGATGATACAGATTGGTAATGATAATGTGCTACTAAGTTCTTTCAGTATTCTTGGGCTCAGCTGGTCAGGACCTGGGGATTTATTAATAACCAGTTCATCTAGTTTCTTTTGTACTAGTTCAACTGTGATGTCAATCTCATCTTCAATTGGACAATCTTTCAACTGAATATATGGTAATTCATCATTGGGTTCTTGCGTGAATACTGACGAGAAGAATTCCCCGAGAACATTTGCCTTTTCGTAGTCTGTTTCAGTTAACGACTCCTTCTTGTCATCTTTGTATAAATCTGAGATTGTGGACTGAGTCTTTGATTTTGACTTAACGTAGGCCCAGAACCGTTTTGGATTATCATTAGCCGACAAAGCTATATCTTCTTCATACTTTTTTACTGATTGTCTTGTTAATTTTCTAACCTGATTTCTTACTCTCTTGTACTGTTCAAAAGCTCTTTCATCTCCAGTATTTCTATACCTATTCCATAATCTTTCTTTTCTTCTCATTTTACTTTTTAACTTTTTCGATAATTGTATTCCATGTTTCTTACTTGGTTTGTTAGCACTCGACTTTTTTCTTGGTATATGTTTTTGGATAGCCTCATTTACTTTCTCTGTGAAAAATTTCCACTGTTCATCTAATTTTTTATTTCTCATGGCACTTTCCCAATCTATGCTAAGTGTCTCTTTCATTGCATCAAAATCGGCTTTTGCAAAGTTAAGTCTCTCTTTTGCATGATGGTTTTGAGAATAACCGCAAAAGTTAAATGTTATAACAGAGTGGTCACTCTTCCCTAGTGGGTTTTCAATGCTTACACTATTTATCATTCCTTCCTCATTGCTGAATACAACGTCTAGAAGTGATGGATCTGCGTCTCCCCTTCCACGCGTTGGCTCATGTATGTGTTGATACCAGAAGCTGTCTCTGATGCACTCCACAAATTCAAAACTGAAGTCACCTGGTCCCTTGTCTGTAGACATATCACCCCAGTTGATATTTGGCAAGTTCAGATCACCTACTGTAACAAAGTGTGTGTATTTCATAGCAGTGATTTCATTGATCAAACTACAAAGCTTTTGACATTCTTCTGTGCTCATACTAGGGCTACGATATACTGATGTGAAGAGTAACTTGTCACATTTATTCAGGCTAATTTCAACACTTAGGTATTCATTGTAGACTGTCTTAAATGATACCTGGGTGAATTTCAATTCTTGATTGACATAAATCAGTAGACCTCTTCCCTCAGAGTCTTTACTAAGGTTTTTATACAGAGTTTCATACCCGTCCAGGTTATACTCTGCAATCAGTCTTTCATATCTGAAGTTTTTAGCTTTTACCTCTTGTAATGCAATTATTTTAGGCTTTTCTTTCATGTCTATTAACTTCATTTTCAGTTCATAAAACTTATCATTTGTGAACGTATCTACATTTGTGAACAGAACTGGAAAACTATCTACAATGTTAAAAACATTTCTACACTGGTCACTGTGTTCATTTACTAACCCGGGCTGAGCGTTAGAGAGCCTAGTATGGGCTCGTTCGCCTCCATCCCTTTGGCCTTGAATGACTTTACCCTTACAATTTTTCTGTCCCACTGAGGGCCTCTGACCAAATACCGAAAATTCTTTTCTCAGTTCTTTTTCCTTTTGTCGTTCATCGTAACTCATGTCATGTTTCACACCAACTTTCTTAATATATGCTACTTCTGAAAATTGAAGTTTATAGCAGTTTTTCATAATCGTTGCTTTAATGTTTTCGGTGAAAGTTGCGACTAGGATTCTTGGGACTTCGGTAACGGTAATTTGTTAAATTGTGATTTTATACACCTAATTATATATTTCTTTTGAAATCAGATATATATTGCTGATCACGCATTATTTATTTATCTGTTACTTCAATGAATACCTGTGTGTTTAATAATTTTAATTGCAAATTATTAGATTTCTTTATTCGCTTTGCCTTTGCCATGTATTTTCGCGACGTAAGCCGTTACGTTCGATTGTCGCCATAGATCAATCTCTTAGTTAAACTGCTTAACTCAACTTGATTCTGCCTAAAATTCAATACAAACTATTTATGGCAGACAGGCGCATGTCTGAAAAAATGCAACACTTAATTTGTAATCATACTAATGCATGAGAATCTTACTTATCTCATACATTGATAATAGATCTATTAATTTAAACGTATTACATCAAAGACGTTTAATATAATGTTGTTTTTTTTATAGGTCTTTGATTACTTGCACGCAAGCCAAGGTTGTCTGGCTGTGGACAAATTTTAATGATTATTTAAACACATATTTGCAGAATATTAAAAAAGTCTGTGTATTAAGAAATAATTAAATTCGTAATGTTTATTGTACAAATTTATTTCAGAAAATAAAATATTCACCACCGCTTCGTTTGCCAACATCTTCTTTACAAGGAATGTCCAGCAGTGCATGACAGAGGCCGGTCACTCCCATTAAGTCCAGGCAGCTGAAGAGCCTTCCCAAAGACAGTTCATAGGACAAAGTAACTGATTTTTGTGCTTGAAACTTTAACTTAAAATAATTTCAGTTTTGGAATTACTGCTTATAAAATACCTGATAGTTAATTACATAAATAATTGATGTAAACAGATAATCCACCTTAAAAAATATAAAATACACAGTCATTTAGTGATCTATAATAATACATGTACATACTTCTACTAATGAAAGAAACAAATTGACGTTGACGAGCATATAGGTGCAAGTTGCTATAATCAGTCCTAGCTGTACAACAGCTGTTGGGACAAATCGGGCCCGCTGCCGTTATATCGGCACACATCCGATATAATTATATCCGACCCAGCTGTGATATATATTATTGTCAACATAATTTTAGGTACAGTTGTTTTTTACTCTGTCATCAGATGCAGTTACACAGATTTTAACGGTGTTGGAAACGATGAGAGACGAGAACAGGGAAATAAAGCGGATGCTGCAGCGGCTCTTGGCTAGGTCAGCTACTGATGACGAGCCAGTGCAACTGCCAGAGAACATCAGTCTTCCCATTGGAGCAAATGGACGAGTTTGAAGAGCATCTTGGTGATGAAGCTACGATCCATCTTTTCTAGGACTGCTGCATAGTTCAAGCTTTTTTATCAAATATATTAAGCAATGTTGTAAATGTAATTGACAGTTTTTTCTCCATTGATCCTAAACCATTCCTTTAAGGCTCATCTAAGAAAGCATACCATCTTTTTTATCTGGAAATGAAACGGTATATATTCCTTTGCAAAAGAAGAAACAGCATTCCAGTTTTTGAAGGTTTTAAAAGACATATATATATATATATATATATATCATGTGCAATTACGAAAAACACTAGAATGTATGAAGATATCAAAGATAATAATATGGACTTGTTCTCGACAAAGGATTTGCCATTTATTTGAGTTTTGGATTTTTCTTAAGGGTTTTTAATTTGTAGTTAATAAAATATTTTGTTTAGTGTTGCAAGTATGTTTTCTACGAATGTTCTTTGAGTACATGGTGTGTTATTTGTATTGGTTAAAGATTTAATATGCATGGGTATGCTTTGTAGTAATGTGTAGGACATCAGGAAAATACTCGAAGGTATTCTGCATATGTAATATATATTTAATATCAAAATAATAGAAGTCCTTAATTCTATAGTCGTATAACTGGTCGACATATATAATGTTATAGAAAAACGTCTTATTGTTTGAAGTTATGTCTTTATTGTTCCATAAAATAGTTTAACTGTTGGTTTGGGTTTATAGATTATGAGTAACATTACTCCATGCGGATAGAACATTAGATAGAAACATGTTTTCGTTAGCAACTTCATGTAAAATATTTTTTGCTGATGTTAAATTCAAAAAGTTAGGAATCACCATATTATTTTAGAATTTTCTGGTATAATAGTTAACGTGGGATCCTCCTGCTATGTATGAATCCATGGATATGTGTGTAATACTTTGTGAATAAAAGTTGAGAGTACTTTAATAAATTTTGAAGTCTTTTAACAAAAACCTTGTATTTCTTGCAGGATAATGCTATTAAGCTCTTAAACCCTTTGATATCACTCTGTTCCAGCAAGAAGAAATAGATAAAACATTTAAAAAAATGAAATTGGAAGTACATTTACAAGAATCTTTTGTCTGATGTTCAATTTGAACACACAGTATTTCATGTTTGCAGCCTACATATTATTTCTAACATAACCTGAATTTCCATTAATGCGTTGTCCAAAATTTTACAGGCTCTGTGAACCCATATTGAATACAATGCTACCAGTTTTTAGCCCATATTTAGTACAATGCTGCCCGTATGTAGCCCATATTGAGTAAAAGGGCTACCCGTATGTAGCCCATATTGAGTAAAAGGGATGCCCATGTTGGACCTATATGGGTCCCATGTGGGCACCTATATGGGCCCCATGTGGGCTGCCAACATGGGACCCAGATGGGTAGTGCAACCGGGCTCCATATGGGTCCCATCTGGGCTGCCCCATATACTTTCAAATATACGCTCAAATTTGACCCTGTCCCGGGAGGTCACAAAACTGAACATATGACGTTTACCAGGGGAGATTACTGCGGCCGTGTGGCTGTGACCAACAACAACAACAACATCTTGTAAACATGAGATAAAACCCTGTCATTTAGTGCCATTTTAGATCAGATGGTGACTGCTTACAAAGGAATTGAAGTAAAAACATGTGTTTTGAATGTTTTTCTTATAAACTGAAAAAAGTCAGGATTTATTTAATTATGTCGAAAGTGACCGTATATCCGGATAAAAAAATTCGGATGACATGTTTATTTAATGTCTTTTTTGTAGTGTTTAAACCAGTTTAATAATATCTGATTGATTTTAAAACACAACTTCCATGAACATTATTATTTCCATAAAAGTCAATATATGATTCTGCATTGTAAACTCAAACTTTGTATCCAAGAGAAGGTGTTGGAATTAATGAAGTGCAATGTTCTTAACTGTCTATATGCTGCTTTTTAATAACTAATGATTCATTGTTCCATTTGTGAATTGTGACTCATGAATTGTGGAGATATGATTGTCAATTGCTCAACGATCTATATAAATTTCTGATCATTTTATAATTTTCTTAATATAAGTTATGAATTGATCTTAGAAGTCATATGTATTACTTAATTAAATACATTTATAAATATAAGAAATAATCTTTAGATTATCATAATATTCTCAGGCCTGTTGGTCTAAGGGATGTGTGGGTTGTTAATTATATGTATGCCCCTCTTCGAAGAAGAGGGTGTTTATTGTTTTGCACATGTCGGTCCGTCCGTCATCCGTATGTCCGTCCACCAGATGGTTTCTGGATGATAACTCAAGAACGCATAGGCCTAGGATCATGACACTTCAAAGGTACATTGATCATGACTCGCAGATGACCCCTGCTGATTTTGAAGTCACTAGGTCAAAGGTCAAGGTCATGGTGACCGGAAATAGTAAAATGTTTTCCGGATGATAACTCAAGAACGCTTATGCCTATGATCATGAAACTTGATAGGTACATCGATCATGACTCGCAGATGAACCCTATTGATTTTCAGGTCACTAGGTCAAAGGTTAAGGTCACGGTGACCAGAAATAGTAAAATGGTTTCCGGATGATAACTCGAGAACGTTTTATGCCTAGGATCATGAAACTTCATAGTTGCATTGATCATGATTCGCAGATGACCCCTATTGATTCTCAGGTGAAAGGTCAAGGTCACTGTGACCCGAAATAGTAAAATGTTTTCTGGATGATAACTCAAGAACGCTTATTCCTAGGATCATGAAACTTCATAGGTACATGGATCATGACTCGCAGAATACCCCTTTTGATTTTCAGGTCACTAGGTCAAAGGTCACGGTGACTCAACTTAGAAAATGGTTTCCGGATTATAAATCAAGAACACTTACGCCTAGGATCATGAAACTTCATAGGTACATTTATCATGACTCCCAGATGACCCCTATTGACTTTCAGGTCACTAGGTCAAAGGTCAAGGTCACGGTGACTTCACACACAAAAATGGTTTCCGGATGATAACTAAAGAAAGCTTACGCCTAGGATCATGAAACTTCATAGGTACATTAATCATGACTCACAGATGGACCCCTATTGATTTTCAGGTCACTAGGTCAAAGATCAAGGTCACAGTGCCAAAATATGTATTCACTCAATGGCTGCCACTACAACTGACAGCTCATATGGGGGGGCATGCATGTTTTACAAACAGCCCTTGTTTGAGATGATTCTTTACAAAGAAAGATGCTACTATTGTATTTGTTATAAATGTGTGAAAGGCTCTAAGAAGAAACCAGAGATTATTAACCCTTTACCAAACACCAACAGGATTTTACGGGTTTATAGCTGACGACTTTATAAAAAATTATGATAAAATGAGAAATTGCTTAAGATGAGCAATTTCTCCTTTTATCACAATTATTTCTACCCTACCTGATTATTTCCTTAATATTCCATTACAATTTAATTGTCGTCTGCAACCTTTTTCAAATTGGGAAAGTCCAAAATGTGTCGTTTGGTAAAGGGTTAAGGCATTTTGATTCCTACGGGTCTTGTGAATCTGTTTCAAATCAAATGCGTATATTTGATCTTCAGCATCTAAAAATATGTGAAATAGAAAGAACGACAATATCTTTTGGAGAGATAAATGTACTTACGTTATAAGCAATGGGACTGTGCTTCAAAGGAACAATTCCCGGGCTTTTTAGTCTGTTTAGTTAACACGGTAGTAACTTTTTCCATATATAAAAATGCTCACCCTTCCAACTTTAAGCGCCCAATGGGACGCGTTTTTTCGAATAAAAAAACAGTGGAGCGATACAGGGCCATCATGGCCCTCTTGTTGATGGTTTACAGTGAAATATGTGTGACATAAAATGTATATTTCACTGTTGAAACAGTGAAAAATATCAATATTTTTCACTGTTATTTTTCTTTTTTTTAATCCTGCTCTTCTACAGTAAATGCAACGGCCCACAAATGACGTCTGGCTCAAAATTGTGAAATGACGTAGCATCATATAATTCCTGTTCCCGCAGAATTTTTCAATAAACATGGATTTTATAGAAGTGAGTTGTCAACTGGGGCATAAAATAATAAGAAAATTTGTTAGTTTAAATAGACTGTCGATTTGTATTCGCTGGTGATCATTAAAAGTATATATTTTCACTTCGCCACACACAAAAAGAATAATTTCAATTTCTATGATCACTTCACCAAACCAACAAATATCCTACCTATATTTCACATAATCATTCAGCATAAATCAATTGCATATTGTTTGTTCCATGCATGTTTAGTGTCAAGCAAAGGGGGTTTGCCCATGCGGTGTATGAGCAAAGGGGGTTTGCCCATGCGGTGTATGAGCAAAGGGGGTATGCCCATGCGGTGTATGAGCAAAGAGGGTTTGCCCAGACGGTGTATGAGCAAAGGGGATTTGCCCATACAGTGCATGAGCAAAGGGGATATGCCCATGCGGTGTATGAGCAAAGGAAGTTTGCCCATACGGCGTATGGGCAAAGAAGGTATGCCCATGCGGTGTATGAGCAAAGGGGGTTTGCCCATGCGGTGTATGAGCAAAGGGGGTATGCCCATGCGGTGCATGAGCAAAGAGGGTTTGCCCATACGGTGCATGAGCAAAGGTCCATCTAATTTTAATAGAGAACTCTGTATTCTATGGCTTTAATCTTTGTTTTTATGACCACTGACATTTGCATGGTCAAAACAAAGCAAATGAAGCTGAAACAGTCCATTCTAGAATTAATGTCGTTTTCCAACTTACATAATAGACTGTTATTAGTATATTAATGTTGTTTATTTCAGACACATGAACAGGCTTCCATTACACAGATTGTTTTGAAGTCAATCATATTGTAACTCGAAATAAATGAACCCTCGTTAAACCCTGAACTGTTGTCGTGATAAACATAGAGTAACAAATGGCGCCCGTTTACGTTGACTAGTCGTGGAGTCTGCAGAGTCGTTGTAAAGGAGCCGCGGGTCGTGTTGGTGTAACAGCTGTTTACATTTTTAAGTGCTAGCAAACATTAGACCAGGATTCAACCACTTCAGACTTTTCTTCAGTCAGGATCACAGTTTTTAATTTTTCTGATTTGAACATATCAGAAATACATACTTTCAAGTGATTTTATATCAGTTTTAAACCATTCTAGTGGCAGAATAATCAATTGTGTATTGTTCCTGTCTACTGACTGTGAGTGTAATGATTTTCAAAAAAGATTGACAGATATTACAGTTACTATATTTCTTTTTTTTAGTTTGTGTAACTTTCTTCTGAAAGTGGGGGGGGGGTCGTACTGTAATATCTTGCTCTTTTTCTGTGCGATATTGTAAAGTGTGTATGAACAAGATTTCACATAGTTTCACATTTGCATGAATATTGATTTTCAGGTGAAGGTTCTATTTACTAATTGTTCTATTTTCCAGTAATTCTTATAATAATTTCTACTCTTAACATTAATTAAATAAGCATTGAGCTGCTATTTTGAAGTCCCAGTTATTTATTTGTTTAGTATTTATTACACTTCACTGCAAATTTCATATTCCTGTTTCTTTGGCATTCTTGTGTCGAGTATTTTTGTGTTGGCTTGCGGTTTATCTCCCTTGGTCTCATTTATTTATTATATTTCTTTGAAAGTCTATACATCTACTGTTCTGTGGAAATTTCCAGTTCATGGCAGTTGCAATTCCGGTGTTGACATTTTCCATTATTTTCTGTTGTGTTGACAATGACTGACGGTGACCACGACCTATTTAAGTAGTAGTTGCCATACAAATGAATTATAGTGTAGTGTTGTAAAGTATTAAAAGCAGTATATACATATCATATAACAAATAACATAATCAACATATTAAATTGAATTTAGAAAAATAATTCTACAATAATTTATTGCATTCAGTGCAGGGAGAAATGAAATGTTCGTAGAATATTTCTGTTCTAGCTGACTTCTTGGATATTCAAGTTTAATTTGGGGAAATAGTTTCCTAGAGTTAAACAAAGAATATAGTCTAAATTCTAAAATTCCTTGACATTATATTATCACGTGGTGGTATTATAATTTGATTTATCTTCAGATAGAGATATTGGAAAGAATTCCACGGATTACCGTATAACTAACAGAAATTTATAAGCGCAACTCACTTAGGTCTCAGTTACCGTATTTCTTCCAATATTTTTTAAATATTTTAATTTAGTTAAATATCTCAGTTGATTGCATCATCATCATCATCAGTCTATAATGAATTAAAAACGGGGAAAAAGAGAGATATACAGTTTAAAAGATTGAAAAAAGGTTATGATTTTGCTACGAGGTTTATGTCTTGTATATTTTTTGACACATAAGACAGATTTTAGTGTAATAATTACGTTGTTATGTCTCCCAGTCTATACTGGGGCACATATTGTTTTTGCCCTGTCTGTTTGTTGGTTTGTCGGTTTGTTGGTTAATTTGCTTCAAACTTAAACATTAGCCATAACGTGTGCAATATTGAAGATAGCAACTTGATATTTGGCATGCATGTGTGTCACATGGAGCTGCACATATTGAGTTGTGAAAGCTCAAGGTCATTCTTCAAGGTCAAAGGTCAAATATATGGGGGACATAATGTTTCACAAACACACTTGTTTTATGATATGTCTTTAGAGTAATAATTGCGATATGTTGTCGTTGTTCTCGTGAAAAAAACTGAAATGTAGTAACAGCGAATTATTTTGGTGCTAACTTTAAAACACTCACCGTGAAAAGCTCCATTTTGCAACAAATAAGGGAGTGTATTTGCCAGACAAGGGCTTTTTAGTAAACATGTGATTATTTCTTTGTCCATTTAAAACATGCTTTGCAAGTAATTCACACTGTTACTTACTTTGATTGTACTTTCTTTTAGGTAAACAGAAAGAAAACCCATACAACAACAAAATCACAGAAAGATGTTGATTACACCGAGATCTGGAAGTCTGGTAATTTTTTTTTTACTGATATTGTGTATGTTTGTTTGCATACATCATAAATAAGAGTTTATGATCAATATATTACCAAGTAGGTTAGATTTAATTGAACTTAAAATACCAAGAAATTGTTTTAAGTAATGCAAATACTGATTTGATGTATTGGAAGATATTCATTTTATGTACATGAATATATGCATCATATGTATCAGAAAATATTCATGTTACATTTTGGAAGATATAGACTACATGTTATAGTGTATCCTGAACTGTTAAGTTACGAATGGCATAAAATCAATTCTCGCACTTATGGCATATTGTATGGTCATACAAAACAACATGTTCAATTATTGTCATAACCAATCCATTTAATTTGAATACCACGAAGGAATATACATATCTGAACCTTAGTCTTCCACTCCTAGTGTTAAACAAAGAAACTGCGATACAATATATAACAGCATAAAAAATGTAAAATGTTGATTGATAAATATAACTAGCTAATCTTAAAGATTTGAAATTTAGACCAGGTGCATTGACCCAAATAATGAATATAGTATTATACGTGTGATGATCTATAAAATAAATATTCGTTAGAATTCGAGAGCGAAAACAGTGATTAGATAATTAATAGTTTCTTAATGTTAATGGGGAATTTGCATCAGATAAATATATTTAGTGCAGTATATCAACTTTTCAGTCATTTTTTAGTGTCAAAAGCAGGTGGCACATACAAAAGGAAAGTTTTCATGAAGTCTTACTGCCCATACCATGTTAATGTTTATTTAGGGTTTCCTCTTGCGCAAAATCATTTACGAAAGATGCAAAACGTTGAACAAAAATGCAAGATATCTATATATCTATCTATCTGTCTATTGATATTACACATATTATATTCTCATGGCTGACTACATGATTATGTAAATCTAATGATAATTTAAGACAAATATTAAACAGTGTCGCAATTCTGTTTTATGACAACATGATGTATTGAACATTTAAATTCAGACATACGCGGAATCTGGAGAAATCGGTCAGTTTGTGTTGTAAGGTAGTTAAATACCTTAACTTGATAAGTATGATAAAACACATCTAAGTCAAATCACAATGCTTATTTTATTTAATATAAGTTCTACTAATTTACAATTTTAAGCTATAATATTTAATAATCTTAAAAGACTTATAATATAACATAGAAAAACCTATCCTACTTCCTAACACTAGTCCAGTATCATGTCTTGGGGTATTATATAGGCCGAGCTGCATGTACTGGACATCTGGCATAATACGGAAACATGTATCCGTTAATTAATTAATTGGGTAAAATTAGAAGGTACACTGTCCTATCTATCTGATCTTTAGGTCTTTCGTGTTCAATTATTTCCTAATTGTGATTCTGGGTATATAAACACCCCTCACATGCTATATTCTTCCTTATGTTACGTACGAATACAACTTGCGACGGGTTTTATATCTGAATTCCAATCTAAACAACAACCCGTCATTGGTGTATTGTCTTTTATGGCGTACCATTTGGGTCGAAAGTCAACAAGACATACTAAGTAAACATAGAAATGTACTTCGACGTACAATATGTACGTCGAAGTACATTTTTGTGTACTTCGACGTACACAATTGTACTTAGACGTACAGTTTTTACCGACCCTTAAGTGTTAGAGAATCAGAAAACGCCTTACATATGTTGCTTTTAGAGATATTTGACGATGAACATTATTATTTTAATTTATACCAAATTATGGGACTATCCACCGCTAACTCATAGACATTGTTCGTTTTTATTGAACATTATTATTATAATTTATACCAAATTATGCGACTATCGACCGCTAACTCATAGCTTTTGTGCGTTTTTATTGACCTGGCTTGGTGGAATTAACCTCTGACTTATGCAAATAATGGTTATCACAAAATACGATCAAGCCAGGAAGTTCATTATACATTTTCAGCTCATCTATTTTTTGAAAAAAAATTATGAGCTATTGTCATCACCTTGGCGTCGGCGTTGGCGTCTGGTTAAGTTTGCGTTTAGGTCCACTTTTCTCAGAAAGTATCAATGCTATTGCATTCAAACTTGGTACACTAACTTACTATCATGAGGGGACTGGGCAGGCAAAGTTAGATAACTCTGGCGTGCATTTTGACAGAATTATGTGCCCTTTTTATACTTAGAAAATTGAAAATTTTGGTTAAGTTTTGTGTTTAGGTCCATTTTATTCCTTAAGTATCAAAGCTATTGCTTTCATACTTGCAACACTTACTAACTATCATAAGGGGACTGTGCAGGCAAAGTTATGTAACTCTGACTGGGATTTTGACAGAATTATGTGGCCTTTTTATACTTAGAAAATTGAAAATTTGGTTAAGTTTTGTGTTTAGGTCCACTTTATTCCTACAGTATCAAAGCTATTGCTTTCATACTTGCAACACTGATTAACTATCATAAGGGGACTGTGCAGGCAAAGTTATGTAACTCTGACTGGTATTTGGGCGGAATTATGGGCCCTTTATACTTAGAAAATTGAAAATTTTGTTAAGTTTTGTGTTTTGGTCCACTTTACCCCTAAAGTATCATAGATATTGCTTTCATACTTGGAACAATCGCAAACTATCATAAGGGGACAGTAAAAGGACAAGTTGCATAAATCTGGTTGTCATTTTTACGGAATTATGGCCCTTTTTTGACATAGTAACTTTGAATATATGGTACAATTTTGTGTTTTGATCCACTTTACTTCCAAAGTATCAAGGCTATTGCTTTCAAATACTTCCATGCTATCATGAGGTTACTGTACCTGGCAAGTTGAATTTTACCTTGACCTTTGAATGACCTTGACTCTCAAGGTAAAATTATTAAATTTTGCTAAAATTGCCATAACTTCTTTATTTATGATTAGATTTGATTGATACTTTTTTGACAAAACTACTCTTACCTGACATACCACAATAGACTCCACCCAAACTATCCCCCGTGCCCTCCCCCCAAACCCCCCCCCCCCCTAATTTTTTATTTTTATTTTAAGATCATCTCACAAATGACCACCACACCCTCACACTATACCCCCCCACCCCCCCCCCCCAAATTTTTTTTTTGGAAACGGTTAAACAAAAATATTTATTTTTATTATTTTATTTTTGAAATACCGTCCAACCATAGCACCCAAGAATCCCCTCCCCCCCCCTTTGTGATTTAAATTGAGAGTCCCTTCACCTTTAAAAAGAAAATAGATGAGCGGTCTGCACCCGCAAGGCGGTGCTCTTGTTAATCTCGTAATCGTTTGGTAACTGTTTGGTTATCGTTGGGAATTTCCTACTTATTCATGCGCTGATACCTTGATAAAAAAAGGTAACATTGAATCTTCTTCCAATTGGTGTATAATCTATTTCAATGCATTAAATACTTGCAAATTCTTTTTTTTTTCAATTTTGATATTTTTATTCATTTTGTCCTTAATTAAAATATAGATTTATTATGCCCCCCTTCGAAGAAGAGGGGGTATATTGCTTTTCTCATGTCGGTTGGTCTGTCGGTCTGTCGGTCCGTCCACCAGGTGGTTTCCGGATGATAACTCAAGAATGCTTGTTCCTAGGATCATGAAACTTCATAGGTACATTGATCATGACTTGCAGATGACCCCTATTGATTTTGAGGTCACTAGGTCAAAGGTCAAGGTCACGGTTACCCGAAGTAGTAAAATGGTTTTTGGATGATAACTCAAGAACGCATACGCGGCCAACATGGCGAAGTCTGAACAATATAACTGAAGCAACTGGTCTGTAATCCTAAATCTATAATTATCAGTCCAATGAAACATCATCCTTTGAGTAAAATAATGTGGATCAGTAAAAATATTATCAGAATATGAGATTTGTTGTATATTTTGTATATTAAATATTGTGTTAATGTTTAATTTTGTTGATTAATATAAATATAAGCAGGACAGGGAAGGTTATACACTATTATATCTTTCTTATATACAGGGGAAACAAGTGCAATAAGTTTAAATTTAATGTTTAATAAATAGAGGATATTTATCATGTCAGTGTGAGATCATTTGTTATTTTTTATGATCACATTTTATTATTACTTTGACAAAATAACACTTACCTGAATACCACAATGGATTCCACCCAAACAATACCCCACGCCCCTACAAGAATTCCTTCCCCCCCCGACCTCACCCCCAAATTTTTTTGTTAAATATCATCTAATAAATTACCACAACCCACATTATACCACCTCTCACTCCCCCCTACCCCCCAACCCCCCCAATCCCCCCCCCAACTTTTTTTTAAACATCTAATAAATTACCCCACCCCACATTCTACCCCCCTCTCACCCCCTCTCACCCCCCTACCCCCAACCCCCCCCCCCAAAAAAAAATTATTTTTTTTTAATCTTATAAATTACCCCACCCCACATTATACCTCCCCTCTCACCCACCTACCCCCCCATCCCTTCCCCCCCCCCAAAAAAAAAAATTAAAAAATTTAAACATCTAATAAATTACCACACCCCACATTATACCCCCCTCTCACCCCCACCCCTACTCCCCAGCCCCCCCCCCCCAATTTTTTTTTTTTTAAACATCTAATAAATTACCACACCCAACATTATACCCCCCTCTCACTACCCCCTACCCCCTCCCCCGGCCACCCCCCAATTTTTTTTTTTTAAACATCTAATAAATTACCACACCCCACATTATACCCCCCTCTCACTCCCTCCTTGGGTCAAGGTCACAGTGACTCGAAATAGTACAATGGTTTCCGGATGATAACTTACATTAGGTCAAAGGTCAAGGTCACAGTGACAAAAAACGTATTCACACAATGGCTGCCACTACAACTTACAGCCCATATGGGGGCATGCATGTTTTACAAACAGCCCTTGTGAAAACATGATTTTTAGCTCCACTGGCCAGAGGCCAGCGGGGCTTATGTCATGGGCCTGTGTCCGTCGTGCATCCGTGCGTGAGTCCGTCCATGTGTTAACTTTTTCTTTAAACATCTTCTCCTAAACTACTGGTCCAATTCTGATGAAATTTCTCAGGAATGTTCCTGGGGTGAACCTCTTCCAAATTTGTTCAAACTATGCTCCTGGGGTAAAATTTGACCCTGCCCCGGGGGGTCAAAAATTGAAAATTTGCTTATATTAGGCCTTTTTTTTGAAAACTTTAAAAAAATTCTCGTCCATAACCATTGGGCCTAGGGCTACCAAATTTGGTATGTAGTGACATCTTATAGTCCTTTACCAAGTTTCTCCAAAGTATGCCCCTGGGGTCAAATTTGACCCTCCCCGGGGGGTCAAAAAATTGAAAATTTGCTTATATTAGGCCTTTTTTTTGAAAACTGTAAAAATCTTCTCGTCCATAACCATTGGGCCTAGGGCTACCAAATTTGGTATGTAGTGACATCTTATTGTCCTTTACCAAGTTTCTCCAAAGTATGCCCCTGGGGTCAAATTTGACCCTCCCTGGGGGGTCAAAAAAAATTAAAATTTGCTTATATTAGGCCTTTTTTTTTAAACTTTAAAAATCTTCTTGTACATAACCATTGGGCCTAGGGCTACCAAATTTGGTATGTAGTGACATCTTATAGTCCTCAACCAAGTTTCTCCAAATTATGTCCCTGGGGTTAAATTTGACCCTGCCTCGGGGGTGTCAAAAAATTGAAAATTTGCTTATATAAGGCCTATTTTGTTCAAACTTTAAAAATCTTCTTGTACATAACTATTGGGCCTAGGGTTACCAAATTTGGTATGTAGTGACATCTTAATATAATCCTCTACCAAGTTTATTCATATAATGCCACTGGGGTCAAATTTGACCCTGCCCCGGGGGTAAAAAAATTGAAAATTCGCTTATATAAGGCCTATTTTGTGAAAACTTTAGAAATTTTCTTGTCCATAACCATAGGGCCTAGGGCTCCCAAATTTGGTATGTAGTGACATCTTTAAGTCCTCTACCAAGTTTCTTCAAATTATGCCCCTGGGGTCAAATTTGACCCTGCCCTCGGGGGTCAAAAAATTGCAAATTTGCTTATATAAGGCCTAATTTGTGAAAACTTAAAAAATCTTCTCGTCCATAACCATTGGGCCTAGGGCTTCCAAATTTAGTATGTAGTGACATCTTATAGTCCTCGACTAAGTGTCTTCAAATTATGCCCCTGGGGTCAAATTTGACCCTGCCACGGGGGGTCAAAAAATTGAAAATTTGCTTATATAAGGCCTATTTTGTGCAAACTTTAAAAATCTTCTTGTCCATAACCGTATGGCATAGGGCTACCAAATTTGGTATGTAATGACATCTAATAGTCCTCTACCAAGTTTGTTCAAATTAAGCCCCTGGGATCAAATTTGACTGTTCCTCAAGGGTCACAAAATTGAACATATGCTTATATTGGGCCCATTTTGTGCAAACTTTAAAAATCTTCTTGTCCATAACTTTTGGGCCTATTTCTACCAAATTCGGTATGTAGTGACATCTAATAGGTCTCTACTTAGTTTGTTCAAATTATGCCCCTGGGGAAAAATTTGACCCTGCCCCGGGGGTTACAAAAATGAACATATGCTTAAATAAGGCCTATTTTGTGCAAACTTTAAAAATCTTCTTGTTCATAATTATAGAGCCTAGGGCTACTAAATTTGGTATGTAGTGATATCTTATAGTCCTCTACCAAATTTGTTCATGACTCACAGATGACCCCCTATTGATTTTCAGGTCACTAGGTCAAAGGTAAAGGTCACTGTGACCCGAAATAGTAAAATGGTTTCCGGATGATAACTAAAGAGCGCTTATGCCTAGGGTCATGAAACTTCACAGGGACATTGATCATGACTCGCAGATGACCCCTATTGATTTTCAGGTCACTTGGTCAAAGGTCAAGGTCACGGTGACCCGAAATAGTAAAATTGTTTCCGGATTATAACTCAAGAACGCTTATGCCTAGGATCATGAAACTTCATAGGTACATTGATCATGACTCGCAGATGACCCCTATTGATTTTTAGGTCACTAGGTCAAAGGTCAATGTCACGGTGACCCGAAATAGTAAAATGGTTTCTGGATGATAACTCAAGAACGCTTATGCCTAGGATAATGAAACTTCATAGGTACATTTATCATGACTCGCAGATGACCCCTATTGATTTTCGGGTCACTAGGTCAAGGTCACGGTGACTCAACTTAGAAAAATGGTTTTTGGATGATAACTCAAGAAGGCTTAAGCCTAGGATCATGAAACTTAATAAGTACATTGATCATGACTCGCAGATGACCCCTATTGACGTTCAGGTCACTAGGTCAAAGGTCAAGGTCACGGTGACTTTACACAGTAAAATGGTTTCCGGATTATAACTAAAGAAAGCTAATACGGCTAGGATCATGAAACTTCATAGGTACATTGATCATAACTCGCAGATGACACCTATTGATTTTCAGGTCACTAGGTCAAAGGTCAAGGTCACAGTGCCAAATAACGTATTCACACAATGGCTGCCACTACAACTGAAAGCCCATATGGGGGGCATGCATGTTCTACAAACAGCCCTTGTTATGAATAAATCTGGAGGAAAAGCGGCTTAAGAGACGAGTGTTTTGATTGGCTGTTCAGAAAATGTGTACGTCGAAGTACAAACATGTACGTCTTCGAAGTGTATTTCATATTTGTACGTTGAAGTACAGTTCTTTTTTACCTAGTAGGTCTTGTAACCTTTCGACCCAAATGGTACGCCATAGTCTTTAGACTGAATATAGTTCCATGCACCACGGTGCCAGATTTTATCTTTGTATGTTCGCTATTGCTTACAGAGGGAATTAGCCAATTAAATTTCTGTTGTTTTTTTTGTTTAATACTCTTCCAATGCTTACAATAGTTAGTCTATTAATTTAAAATATAACATTTAACTAATATTTATTATGATATTTATGATATTGAATTTAATAACTTGATAATCCATCTTGCTATGCGATAGCGTCTAGATCTGTCGCAACAGGTAATCTTTCTATATGTATGTGAATAATGTGAATCAATAATAAAAATAGTCTTATATCTAGTATATCTGTTCAAAAACATTCTACTTGTCATATTTCGTGAAATCGTATTGTTATTATCTAAAACATATTGTAAATTACGATTTTCTAATTTATATATTTCCTCATGATTTATTCGTATACCATAAAAAGTTTCCGCTGTAATACAATTATAATCTGTGTCGTGTTTACTTTGCCATTTTATGCTTAGATTTGGACGGAAATGTAAGTGTCATCATTTACCCCACCCATCAGTGGTGACGGATTTTTATTGTGTCGTTCACTGTTAAAATTTCGTTTTGAAGCAAGATTGAACAAAATATTTACCGTCTGTTGTGTTGTCGTTTAAAATAATGTTTGAAATTTCAAATAAATTCATTTACTTAAATAGTTATATTTATATTTTTGTTTTCTGAATTGTTAATGCATGTAAACTTATTTGAAATAATTCTATATAGATGTATATGACAACAAACTATTAAATCTTGCATCCACAACCATTGTGTCTTTTTCCTGAAAGTGCATTGCGGTGATCTGAAATTGCATGAAAGATGAATGATGTAATACAAAATGTCCTGTTTTATTTTAATAATGCGTTCAAAAGCTACTATTCTGTTGTTATGCAGTTCACAAACCGGCAAGCAATGAACAAGATATTAAAATTTAATTGTACGTAATTTATGAGTTTTTTTCATTAGAATATAATGAATATCTAAAAACCATCTTTAAGCTATATTAAAAATGTGTTGCAGCTGAAAATTGTATTTAAGTTACTTTCCTCAGCTAGTTTAATTGGTGTGCATTTATGCATGTGTACTTATAATGTTATTTCATAAAATTTCATGCATTATGGTGATGTGTTCATTCCTTTTTGTCATAAATAAGTATGTACAATTAAACATTATATCACATGATCAAAATTAAAGAATCGATTCCTGCATGTATAAAGATCGCTGGGTTCTGGTCGATACTGAATCTTATTTAATTAATACGAGGTAACATTTAATTTATAGTTTAGAACTTATAAACAAAGTCTGAATGTGACACGTTTGTAATGTCGGTTGTATAAGTGCTGTAATAAATGGCATAGTTATATGTAAAGTAGGCAACTGTCTAGGATTCTTTACAATTCTGTATTCCTATCATAATTGTAGATAACAAGTCGAATGGAATTGTGAGAGCTCAAAAGCGGCCATCTGAAGAACCAGGTATTATAAAGAAATCATAGAAAATACGACTGGTAAAGTATGTGTTGTGTTTGTGATACTTAAACACTGTTTTGATTTGTTTCGTGAGAAATGCTTCATCTCAGACAACAACTTTAAAGTAGAGAAAGTCTCTTAATTATATCAGAAATATTAAAGATCTTATTTAGAAGCGTGCTTTTAAATAAACTCGATGAAATTCATAAAGAAGATGAGTTTGACATTTTTAAACAATTAAATCTCCAAAAAGAGTTAAATATCAGTATGGGTCAATGCTTGCAATGATACGCTATTGCAGAGATGACGTTATATTATAATGTTATTAATTAGTTGAATTCATATTGGCTTTGTTATTGAGCTGAAGACAGCCGTATTTGCTAGAGGCCGCAGGCCGAAGGTCAATACGGCTGTCTGAAGCCCAATAACACAGCCAATATGAATTCAAATAATTAATGACAATTTTATTAATTAACCTTATAATATTATTCAGCAAGAAAAGCTTGAATTTCACTTTTGAATTACAGGGTTTTGCTATTAAATAAGTATGACGTTTTGAAAAATAGCAAAATTTCTGTTCTATACAACTTTTTCCCTGTTTATATTCCCATGCAAAATGCTTTGAAAAAGTTATGTACACCAAAGTACCTTTTGGAACGATTGAACTTTACGGGTACCTAAAAAAGAATGAAAAAGCGTATAATTTTATCATTGCTAAGCGCGCAACACCATCGCAAAACCTAATTTTATCCTATATATCTCTAGTATCGGAGGCTACCGCCCCCCAAACCGCCGCTTTGTCGATAGTGGTAAACAACTGCGTACCGGTAAAGTTCAATCTAGCCTACCTTTTAAGAGATATTTTGTTAATTTAAAACGAAAATTGAATATTGTTGCAAGAGGAAACAAATGTTCAAGTTGTTCCATGCATTTAATTTCAGAAGAATAATTTTTATTTCATTAATATTGTAATATGAAGGCGATATAATTGATAAAGCATAGAAACAATAGCATTTAAACTTAGTATATGACGAAAGATGCTTTCTAGACATTACATGATGCTTGAACACAATATGACAGGTCGCGAAATTATGCAAAATTTACCTGAATAACATTCCAGCCACACTGGATCCACTACCGTTGTTTTTAATACAACTCAAAAAGACAATAAGGATTGAAAACTTACGTATTGTCATTAGGAATTGCATTTTGTAATGTGTAAATTATTCATGATTTCGAATAAGGTTTGCTTTCGGCGCTCATTGTATCTTGCAAATATCTAAAGTTGTTATTTATGTACGCTCAAATAGTGAACCTTTCTGGTGTGGTTAAACTGCACTATTGTTATGCCCCCCTTCGAAGAAGAGGGGGTATATTGCTTTGCTCATGTCGGTCGGTCGGTCGGTCTGTCGGTCGGTCCGTCCACCAAGTGGTTGTCAGACGATAACTGAAGAACGCTTGGGCCTAGGATCATGAAACTTCATAGGTACATTGATAATGACTCGCAGATGACCCCTATTGATTTTGAGGTCACTAGGTCAAAGGTCAAGGTTACGGTGACCCGGAATAGTAAAATGGTTTTTGAATGATAACTCAAGAACGCATACGCCTAGGATCATGAAACTTCATGGGTAGATTGATCATGACTTACAGATGACCCCTATTAATTTTGAGGTCACTAGGTCAAAGGTCAAGGTCACGGTGACCCGAAATAGTAAAATGGTTTCCGGATGATAACTCAAGAATGCATACGCCTAGGATCATGAAACTTCATGGGTAGATTGATCATAACTCACAGATGACCCCTATTGATTTTGAGGTCACTAGGTCAAAGGTCAAGGTCGGGTGACCCGAAATAGTAAAATGGTTTTCGGATGATAACTTGAGAACGCATACGCCTAGAATCATGAAACTTCATAGGTAGATTTATCATGACTTGCAGATGACCCCTATTGATTTTGAGGTCACAAGGTCAAAGGTCAAGGTCACGGTGACCCGAAATAGTAAAATGATTTTCGGATGATAACTCAAGAACGCTTTTGTCTAGGATCATGACACTTCATAGGTACATTGATCGTGACTTGCAGATGACCCCTTATTGATTTTCAGGTCACTAGGTCAAAGGTCAAGGTCACAGTGACAAAAATCGTATTCACACAATGGCTGCCACTACAACGGACAGCCCATATGGGGGGCATGCATGTTTTACAAACAGCCCTTGTTACTGTCGAAAAGGGAGCTGCATTTATTAGGTGCTGAGTGCTTTAAGTATATGTTTTAAAGATTTAAACTTTTGCACCAACACTTAGCATACAACTTCGAAATGGCGTCCAAAATTGTCGAAATTTGTGATTCTCATATAAGGCCGAGTTTTTCCTGGTTTATGATTGGCTGAATCTCGTATTGGCCGACTTTTTTCCGTATTGGCCGTGTTTTTTCCATATTGGCCGCCTTTTGCTCGTATAAGGCGAGTTTTGAATTTTATTGGCGAGGCTCAACTTGTATTTGGCGAACAAATTGAACACATCCTCGTCTAATATTATAAAGTTAATTAATAAATTAATATATTAATGTTAAGTGTAATATTAAACTGTCTGGCACTTTTGGCATTTTTAGCTCATCTATTTTTTGAAAAAAAAATATGAGCTATTGTCATCACCTTGGCGTCGGCGTCGGCGTTGGCATTGGCGTCCGGTTAAGTTTTGCGTTTAGGTCCAATTTTCTCAGAAAGTATCAATGCTATTGCATTCAAACTTGGTACACTTACTTACTATCATGAGGGGACTGGGCAGGCAAAGTTAGATAACTCTGGCGTGCATTTTGACAGAATTATGTGCCCTTTTTATACTTAGAAAATTGAAAATTTTGGTAAAGTTTTGCGTTTAGGTCCACTTTTCTCAGTGAGTATCAATGCTATTGCATTCAAACTTGTTACACTTACTAACTATCATGAGGGGACTGGGCAGGCAAAGTTAGATAACTCTGGCATGCATTTTGACAGACTTATTGCCCTTTTTATACTTAGAAAATTGAAAATTTTGGTTAAGTTTTGTGTTTAGGTCCATTTTATTCCTTAAGCATCAAAGCTATTGCTTTCATACTTGCGACACTTACTAACTTTCATAAGGGGACTGGGCAGGCAAAGTAATGTAACTCTGACTGGCATTTTGACAGAATTATGTGCCCTTTTTATACTTAGAAAATTGAAAATTTGATTAAGTTTTGTGTTTAGGTCCACTTTATTCCTACAGTATCAAAGCTATTGCTTTCATACTTGCAACACTTATTAACTATCATAAGGGGACCGTGCAGGCAAAGTTATGTAACTCTGACTGGCATTTGGACGGAATTATGGGCCCTTTATACTTAGAAAATTGAAAATTTGGTTAAGATTTATGTTTTGGTCCACTTTACCCCTAAAGTATCATAGATATTGCTTTCATACTTGGAACACTCAAAAACTATCATAAGGGTACAGTAAAAGGACAAGTTGCATAACTCTGGTTGTCATTTTTACGGAATTATGGCCCTTTTTTGACTTAGTAACTTTGAATATATGGTTAAATTTTGTGTTTCGATCCACTTTACTTCTTAAGTATCAAGGCTATTGCTTTCAAACTTCAAATACTTTCATGCTATCATGAGGTTACTGTACCTGGCAAGTTGAATTTTACCTTGACCTTTGAATGACCTTGACTCTCAAGGTCAAATTATTAAATTTTGCTAAAATTGCCATAACTTCTTTATTTATGATTAGATTTGATTGATACTTTGACGAAACTACTCTTACCTGACATACCACAATAGACCCCACCCAAACCGTCCCCCGTGCCCTTCCCCCCCCTCCCCCCCTCCCCCCACCTCCCCCCTCACCCCCCCCCCCCTATTTTTTTTTTAAGATCATCTCACAAATGACCACCACACCCTCACACTATACCCCCCACCCCACCCCCCCCCCCCCCCCAATTTTTTTTTTTTTTAATTTTTTTTTTTTTTTTTTTTTTTTTTAAGATCATCTCACAAATTACCACCACACCCTCACACTATACCCCACCCCCCAATTTTTTTTTTAAACGGTTATGTTTGAAATACCGTCCAACCATCGCACCCAAAAAATCCCCCCCCCATCGCCCTTCCCCCCACCTCCACCCCACCCACCCACCCCCCAACCCCCCCACCCCCGATTTTTTTTTTTTTTTTTTTGCTTTTTTGCTTTTTTGGAATATAATGAAATAAATGTCCACAACCCCACACTATACACCCCTCTTCACTCCACCCCTCCCTCCTTTGTGATTGAAAATGAGAGTCCCTTCACCTTTAAAAAGAAAATAGATGAGCGGTCTGCACCCGCAAGGCGGTGCTCTTGTTTGAAAATAGTTGCCATAGTTCTGCATGTAGGCCATACTTTGATTCAATAGAACATAAGTTACATATTTAAGAAGCATGAATGACAAAAATATTTATTGTCTTGTGTGTTAACTTAAAGGCTAGAAAAATGTGACAAATCCAATTATTAAGCATATTAACTGGTCTAATTTTTACCGGATTTCAGTTATTCTTGCATGAAAATTGATAATAATACAGCTTAGGTGCAACGTTGTCAAGAATTATTTGAGATATACCCGTTTCAAAATATGAAGAAATGTTTACAACTTTGCAATTTCCATATATTTTCGCTACCTCCGATGTTCCTCGTAATCTTTCGTAAAGTACGCATATATCGGAAAACCGGTTCGGAATCGCTCGGCATGATTGAGTAAACAGCGATGTAAATAAAATGATTGTTTGTAAATACAATTGACTTGGAGGACACTGTATTTTGAGGTCAAAACAAGTTGTTATGCTCATATTTTTATGGTAATGTTCAATGGCATGTATATATTATTTGTTGATAACCTTTATAAATAAAATATGCAAACAATATTTTAAAATCGGTAATAATTAAGGATCGTCACCTTTTACGGGCCTTTAAATAGTTTTTTTTTCTGAATTGTTTATGCATGTAAACTAAGTAAGAAATAATTGTAAACAGATGTATATGACAACAAACTATAAAATCTTGCTTCCACAATCATTGTGTTTTCTTCCTGAAAATGCATGGCGATGATCTTAATATTAAATTGCATGACAGATGAAATGAAATGCTACAAAATGTTTATTTTCATTTTAATAATTCGTTCAAAAGCTACCATTCTGTTGTTATGCAGTTCACAAAATCGATGAGAAATGAACAAGATATTACAATTTAATTTTGCGTAATTTACGTTGTTGTTTTTATACGCCCGTATAAAATACGGGACGTATTATGTGAAACCCCTTGGCGGGCGGGCGGGCGGCGGGCGGAAGGCATCACTTTGTCCGGACTCTAATTCAAATTGTATTCATCCGATCTTCACCAAACTTGGTCAGCAGTTGCATCTAGTTGATATCTAGGCCAAGTTCGAATATGGGTCATGCCGGGTCAAAAACTAGGTCATAGGGTCAATAAGTGCATTTTCAAAGGGGCCACTTAGTCCGGACTCTATTTCAAATTGTATTCATCCGATCTTCACCAAACTTGGTCAGCAGTTGCATCTAGTTGATATATAGGCCAAGTTCGAATATGGGTCATGCCGGGTCAAAAACTAGGTCATAGGGTCAATTAGTGCATTTTCAACGGCGCCACTTTGTCCGGACTCTAATTCAAATTGTATTCATCCGATCTTCACCAAACTTGGTCAGTAGTTGCATCTAGTTGATATCTAGGTCAAGTCCGAATATGGGTCATGCTGGGTCAAAAACTAGGTCAAAGGGTCAATTAGTGCATTTTACTTTGTCCGGACTCTAATTCAAATTGTATAAATCTTATCTTCACCAAACTTGGTCAGTAGTTGAATCTAGTTGATATCTAGGCCAAGTTCGAATATGGGTCATGCCAGGTAAAAAACTAGGTCATAGGGTCAATTAGTCCATTTTCAACAGCGCCACTTTGTCCGGACTCTTATTCAAATTGTATTCATCCGATCTTTACCAAACTTGGTCAGTAGTTGCATCTAGTTGATATCTAGGTCAAGTTCGAATATGGGTCATGTTTTTTGCTTATTTCCAAAACAAATACATCGATCATCAGTGTATCATCTCCAATGGCACACGAATCGGGCGTATATTGCTCCGTCATGCGGCGCTCTTGTTTTAAATTAGAACACCATAAATATCTTAATACCAACTATAAGCTACATAAAAGAAGTGTTGCAGCTGAAAATTGTCTTTAAGTTTATTTCCTCACCTAGTTTAAATGGTGTCTATTTATGCACGTGTACTTATGATGTTATTGCATAATATTTCACGCGTAATGATGATGTGTTCAGTCCTTTTTGTCATAAATTAGTATGCAAAATTAAAAATTATATCACATAATCAAACTTAAATATTAGATTCCTGCATTTATAAGGTCGAAAGGTCCTCGTCGATACTGAATCTCATTTAATTAATACAAGGTAACATTTGATTTATATTTTAGAACTAATACACAAGATCTGAATGTGACACATTTGTAATGTCGATTGTGTAAGTGCTGTAATACATGGCATAGTTATATGAAAAGTAGGCAACTGTCTAGGATTCTGTTCGATTCTGTACTCTTATCATAATTTTAGATAACAAGTGGAATGGAATTTTGAGAGCTCGAACGCGGTCATCTGAAGAACCAGGTATACTAAAAAAATCAAAGAAAATACGACTGAATGAGTACTTGTTATGTTTATGATACATTAAACACTGTTTTATTTTTTTTTTTAGTGAGAAATGCGTCATCTCAGACAACAATTTTAAAGTAGAGAATGTATCATAATTATTTCTAAAATATCACAGATCGTATTTAAAAGCATGCTTTTACACTAACTCGACGAAATTCATAAAGAAGATTACTTTGACATTTCTAAACAATTCAATCTCCAATAAGAGTTAAATATAAGTATGGGTCAATGCTTTTTGCAGAGATGATGTTATATATTTATTGATAAATGTTAAGTGTAATATTAAACTGTCTGGCATTTTTTAAATTTGTGGAAATCGTTGTCATGGTTAAGCATGTAGGCCATAATTTGATATAATATGAATCCACGATTTTATGTTAAAAAATACTGGCAAAAATGAAATTGTTCATATAAACTCCAAAAAAAAACGCAATAAATAAAATTATCTGCTGATTTGGTACCATACTTTTTTTCTAAATGGTTATGAATTCAAAAGTCGATTGTCAACCAAAATTAAAAAAAGCTTCCATTGTAGAGATTGAGTAAATTCCAATTAATAAAGTTATGTTTCAGATGTTAACTACAAAAGAAAAAGATCGTCAAGACATCTTGAGACAGGTACGAATAAGCTGTTAACAGTTATTTTAAATTTCCACCCAATTTCAACGTTAATTGAGTTTTTTTGTGTTAAAATTTCTAACTGAATCCATAAGACGTTTTATTGTGGCAAGATTCGAATTAATAATGATTGTCTCTAAATTTATTCCGTTTATGCAGACTTCACAACAATAATGTACATACTCCACCAACAATTTGCTTGGTGGCATTCCAATAATTCCACATTGGATATAACTCACAATGTAAAGTGTAATGTTATGCAATTAACTGCATGCATAAACTAGTATGTGTAAGAACATAAACAATATAAATGTAAGCAGTTTGCTGTCTTGCATTAAAATCTCAGTGTCAGCCCAGTTGTAGGCTTTATAAGTATTTTTTCTGCAATATGTCTTACTGGAAATGATAGAAAACGATAAGCCGTATGACCAATTAATGGGTTTAACTAAAACCGAAGCGAATAAACGTTTAAAGTATTTTCTTATTTTAAAGCAAGACATTTTTATTTTAATTCATTATCAAAAAATTAAATGTAAATATATATATTTTTTACTTAATGTTATATTTTCTTTATAGTAACAAAGTCTATTTTAAACTTACTATCAAAAGACACAAGATCGTTTATAAAAGTTGTGTAATTTGATGTTAATGTATAGGTGGATATTTTTACAGGAGAAAATATCAGTTATGTATACACCTATCTGACGTGATTGTATACTCAATATTAAGAAACAAAATGTGTGATAACAATCTCAGTTGGGAAGCTAAAAGTTATTATTGAGCTGTTTTTATGGCAACCGTCAGGCTTTGACTAAATAGCTAGTTTAGCTAGTATAATTCTCAAATATTTCTTCAAAATTGGTTCTAGAAAAAAAAAATTGGTATTAAAATGAAGATTATGATTATTACCTAGTATTATCTGCAGTTAAATATGCAAATTACTACATTTGCATATCTATGAATATGAATGAGATTGCAAGAACAGTTTCTAAAAACTAGCGAGCCTCAAAAATAGTAGGGTCAATATATGAAAAAAATACCCGGGTGTACTTTGTCCAGGTTTTCCATGGAAATTCATGGAAAATATGAGGCTGGAGTATTCGGACTAAGTTTCCAGCCTATTCCAGCGTCAATATTAAAAAAAAAGGGTGGAAAATTGTCCATGGTATGTGGAAATAGCCTGGAATAGTTTCCATGGTTTTCCAGGCTCCCTGGAATAATTACCATGGATCAATTTCCAGGGTTTTCCAGCCAGCATGGAATAAATACCGTCCGAATACTCCATGTTATCTGGAAAACCATGGAAAACCATGGATTTATTTCCAGGGTTTTCCAGATTACATGGAGTATTCGGACGGTATTTTTTCCATGCTGGCTGGAAAACCTTGGAAAATGTTCCAGGGTTTTTCCATGTTTAATATTCCATGGATGCCTGGTATAACATGGAAAATTGTCCAGCGTTTACCATGGTCACTGAATAGAAAAAGAAATTTCTGGTCTAAAAACAATATTCATGTATTAAATGAATAATACAATACTCACAGCTTAAGTAAATCATAATTTAAGGTTAGATTAAAACAAAACAAAAAATCAACATAATGCCTTAGTTTCTTCGATGTATTATTTTGTTCACAATTCCTCAAAATATAACATCAGATTACAAATTGTGTAACATTTATTTAACAAATTATTCAGATCAAACAAGTGTTGTTTAATACATGCTTACAAAGCCTCTAGGTCCATTATCATAAATCAGGCCCTTACATAACAGAACAGGCGCTACTTTAAAAGTTAAAAAGTATAATGCAACCTTCACAAGATGTATTCAAAGTAACAAAATACAAGCAAGTCAAGTAATATACAGTAACAATTCACGAACCCTGTACAAACGATATACAAGAAACAAAATGAAAATTTAAGTAATTTTAGCTGCTTCATGTTTGTCACAATATATGTAGCTGCCCATGAGCACAAGGATACTATAGTAGTGGGGGACATATTGTTTTTGCCCTGTCTGTTGGTTGGTCTGTTGGTTGGTTGGTCTGTTGGTTGGTTGGTTGGTTTGCGTCAACTTTAACATTTTGCAATAACTTTTGCTATATTGAATATAGCAACTTGATATTTGGCATTCATGTGTATCTCATGGAGCTGCACATTTTGAGTGGTGAAAGGTCAAGGTCATCCTTCAAGGTCAGAGGTCAAATATATGTGGCCAAAATCGCTCATTTTATGAATACTTTTGCAATATTGAAGATAGCAACTTGATATTTGGCATGCATGTGTATCTCATGGAGCTGCACATTTTGAGTGGTGAAAGGTCAAGGTCATCCTTCAAGGTCAGAGGTCAAATATATGTGGCCCAAATCGCTTATTTTATTAATACTTTTGCAATATTGAAGATAGCAACTTGATATTTGGCATGCATGTGTAACTTATGGAGCTGCACATTTTGAGTGGTGAAAGGTCAAGGTCATCCTTCAAGGTCAGAGGTCAAATATATGTGGCCCAAATCGCTTATTTTATGAAAACTTTTGCAATATTGAAGATAGCAACTTGATATTTGGCATGCATGTGTAACTTATGGAGCTGCACATTTTGAGTGGTGAAAGGTCAAGGTCATCCTTCTAGGTCAAATATATGGGTCAAAATTGCTCATGTAATGTAACTTCTGCAATATTGAAGCTAGCAATTTTATATTTGACATGCATGTGTATGTCATGGAGCTGCACATTTTGAGTGGTGAAGGGTCAAGGTCAAGGTCATCCTTCAAGGTCAAACGTCATATAGGGGGGCATTGTGTTTCACAAACACATCTTGTTCTCAGCTACTTTCTTTTTTAGCCGGATTTTTTTCGAAAAAATCTCGGCTTATAGATTGATGTTGTCGGGCGGGCGGGGGTGGCGGGCGGGCGGGCGGGGTGGCGGCGTGCTCGAAAATGTTAAAGTTCTTATTTCATGGTATAACTTTGGTATGCTTGGACCTAGAGTCTTCAAACTTGACATGAAGGTTGGCCAGGATTAACAGATGACCACTGGTCATTCAAGGTCATTCATTTGAAGGTCAAGGTCACTGTGACCTTCAATATAAAAAATGTTAAAGTTCTTATAACTTTGGTATGCTTGGAACTAGAGTCTTGAAACTTGACATGAAGGTTGGCCATAACTAGTTAGTAACCACTGGTCATTTCAAGGTCATTCATTTGAAGGTCAAGGTCACTGTGACCTTGAATGTAAAAATGTTAAAGTTCTTATTTCATGGTATAACTTTGGTATGCTTGGACCTAGAGTCTTCAAACTTGACATGAAGGTTGGCCAGGATTAACAGATGACCACTGGTCATTTCAAGGTCATTCATTTGAAGGTGAAGGTCACTGTGACCTTCAATATAAAAATGTTAAAGTTGTTATAACTTTGGTATGCTTGGACCTAGAGTCTTGAAACTTGACATGAAGGTTGGCCAGAACTAGTAAGTAACCACTGGACATTTCAAGGTCATTTATTTGAAGGTCAAGGTCACTGTGACCTTGAATGTAAAAATGTTAAAGTTGTTATAACTTTGGTATGCTTGGACCTAGAGTCTTGAAACTTGACATGAAGGTTGGCCAGAACTAGTAAGTAACCACTGGACATTTCAAGGTCATTCATTTGAAGGTCAAGGTCACTGTGACCTTGAATGTAAAAATGTTAAAGTTCTTATTTCATGTTATAACTTTGGTATGCTTGTACCTAGAGTCTTCAAACTTGAAATAAAGATTGGCCAGTACTAGAAGATGACCACTGGTCATTTCAATGTCATTCATTTGAAGGTCAAGGTCACTGTGACCTTAAATGTTAAAATTGTTATAACTTTGGTATGCTTGGACATAGAGTCTTCAATTCAAGTTCATATTTGTGACCTTAAATGTTATTGTTGTTCATGTATATGCATGCATTCAAAACATAACACAAGGTTTGCTCATGCCTTGAAAAGTACTTACATTTCATTTTGACCTTTGAACAATATTTCAGTAATTTAAGTATTGCATTGACAAAAACACGAAAGGTACTTTCCTGTCATTTAAATCAAAAATCCGGCTTCAATGCGGTCATCTCCGACCGCGGAACTCTTGTAATGCAATTTAGGTGCTTTATTTCATTAAAATACTTTTATATAATTTTATCGTTCAAAGAAATTCAGAACATAATGCATGTACATGTATTACTTTCCAAGTGACAATTTAAAATATAATTGCAAGTCTAAAACTTGTGTAGGCAGCTTAGTAAAATAATAAATCTGCACACTTTGAGTGGTGAAGGGTCAAGGTCAAGGTCATCCTTCAAGGTCAAACGTCATATAGGGGGACATAGTGTTTCACAAACACATCTTGTTCTCAGCTACTTTCACTTTAATGCAATTTAGGTGCTTTATTTCATTAAAATACTTTTATATAATTTTATTGTTCAAAGAAATTCAGAACATAATGCATGTACATGTATAACTTTCCAAGTGACAATTTAAAATATAATTGCAAGTCAAAAACTTGTGTAGGCAGCTTAGTAAATTATAAGTACCCAGGTGGGATAAAATTACAGTTTTTAAAAACTTTTTTGTTAATAAGCTGGGCTTCAGTAGGTCGTGGATCTTTTATAGAACTTGTACTGCTGTTATACTGTACGGCTCCTGCATGATCTCTGAAAGAAAAACAAAGCAAACAATATTACAAGAAAGTCATAAGTTTTTTACATTCATCTGTAAAAGTAAATGTGCAGCAATCATATGATTGAATATCTATACTTCAATGCTCATTCATATTTTAATCTATTTTAGATATTTCATATCACTGCTCAATTCGGTACATCTGGCTTTTTTGTATTTGAGCGAACATTTACGATCCTAAGTAGTTAGCAATTATTTATTTTCCATTTACTGAAATTTATTCTCTTAAAGTTTGCAAGCGGGCTTTAATCTACTTGCAAACAGGCAACCACACAGAAAAACTGAGACTTTCAAGTGAATAAATTGGTGATTAAACTTATATTTTTATATGACTCTCTTTTATTTTTTAAATTTATATTGTTGTTTTCTTAAATGCCCCAAAACGGGGTACACTAGCATGTATCTGGAAACTCAAACATATATAGGAATTTTATATTCAGATATTGCTATATGAAAGTTATGCTAATTTGCTAATTCATATAAAAATAACCTGTAATTGAAACTAGACCAAAATATTGGATACCAAAAAGACAAAATACTTTCAGGTGGTTAACACTAAATTACTTATATGAGCCCGGGGCATAACAATATTTACCATGAATTTGTGGCCATGTTAGTCCTCTTGGTAAATGCGCCAAAAGAGCCGCTTTGCTGTCTTGGGTTATTTCCCTGCCAAACTCTGCAGTATCTTCCATCAACTGGTCAGCTACAGTTAAAGCACATAATGAAAATGTATATAGAAAATAATTCAAGTATTGTTTTAAATATTTAGTAAAATGGTCTTTAAATAATAACTTACAATGAAGTTAATACATCACAAAGCATAGCATAACAAAATTTGGTGGTATGATTAGTACAAATTTTGTATTGCTATAATTAGAATGATGTGTAATTCTATTGGTATGACAATGCACAGTGAAACCTAAAAACAATGCTATTGGTTTAATTAATTTATTTATAAACATTAACAGCATTAATGAGCATTGAGTTCTCATCATGCACAGCACATAACTCCCTTAGCCTCAGTTCCCTAGCCATGCATTATAAACTTCCGATACTACATTCAAGCTTATTAATATCTCCACATAGGACTTCCTTTATCAAGCTGCAAACTGCACTTAGTGAAAATGTGCGTGACAACTGCTTTTAAACTTCTATATTTGCCATACTTTTACCTAAAATGTCACATAAAAAAGGTCTACAGTGATGACATAAGAAGAATAAATTTAAAGGAATATTTAGAAATAATGAAAAGCACACACCTTCAGTTGTTGTTCTATTCCTAGACAGACTTCTGAAACACTTGTATGCATCACTTTTTAACAACATTTCATGTCACTTTCCAAATGATATCCATACATTATTATTTTAAGAAATTCTTGTTAATGGAAAAACTCATTAACTCTACTGTTTGTGAAATTACATTAACTTCATTTTAACAACAAGTTTAACCTGCATATTTTCTACAATACGACTACTCCAGAATTTCAATCTAACAGGTAAACTTTCTGTATTTGAAATCAGCCAATCAGAAAAGGCTGTGATATTTTATAACCAATAGATTAGCCGCAGACATATCTGACTCACACACAGGCTTATCAGATAGTTTGTTAATTGCAAACCTGGACTGTAGTTAAATATTGAGTGTGTATACACCTTGAACAGGGTTAAGGAATTTAAACTTGTAGACATTGCTTTGAAAGTTACTACTATTACTTCTACTACTAGTACTACTACTACTACTACTACTTCTGCAAAACTACTACTACTATTACAACAGCCACAACAACAACAACAACAACTACTACTACTACTACTACTACTACTGCTACTTCTACTACAACTACTACTACTACTACTACTACTTTTACTACTACTACTACTACTACTACTTCTGCTGCTACTACTGCTACTTCTACTACTACTACTGCTTCAACTACTACTACTGCTTCAACTACTACTCCTACTACTGCTACTGCTGCTGCTACTGCTGCTGCTACTGCTGCTGCTGCTACTACTCCTGCTGCTGCTGCTGCTGCTGCTGCTACTACTTCTACTGCTACTGCTGCTGCTGCTACTACTACAACTCCTGCTGCAGCGACTACTACTACTACTGCTGCTGCTGCTACTGTTACTACTACTACTACTACTACTGCTACTACCACCACTACTACTACTACTACTTCTACTACTACTACTACTAGTACTTCAACTACTACTGCTACTGATGCTGCTGATGCTGCTACTGCTACTACTGCTGCTGCTGCTACTTCTACTACTACTACTTCTACTACTACTTCTTCTACTACTACTACTGCTGCTGCTGCTAATGCTACTTCCTTAACTACTACTACTACTACTGCTGCTACTAGTATTGTTATTATTATTTATACTACTATTGCTACCATTACTGCTACTATTCCTGTAAATGCTAAAACAACAACACAATAATAACTGCTACTACTGCTACTGTCACTTAAATTTGCACCAATAGTATAATTATCAGTAGTTTAACTGCTTGTACAACTTATACAACAACCACTTTTACTTCTACTCCTACAACATATTCTACTGCCAGCGCCAGCATTACTACTTCTACTACTACTACTACTACTACTACTACTATAACTACTACTATTTCTGCCCAAACTATGCACATTGTTTTATGTTTTATTCATATGTTGTGTTAATTGTTGAACTCTGATTTACTTTGAATAAAATGTGTTGCATTTTTGTAAGTTATTTTCTCCTCTTATACAGTTTAAGTTTTTTCCAGGGTCAGCTGAAAATGTTAGAGTCTTTTCCATGCTTAAAAAATTCTATGTTCCACTTTCCATGCTATCTGGAAATATTTTCCATGGTTATCCAGCCTAAATCCAGCGTTTTCCATTCCTTTTCCATGCTTTTCCATCCAAGGCTGGAAAATGCTTGGAAAAAAAGTCCACGTTTCATGGACATTTCTAGAACAAAACCCTGGAAAACCCTGGAAACTGTGTCAAATTCCAGGGATTTCCATGGAATTCCATGTTATACCATGGATTTCCAGCCTAAGTTCCATGATTACCCTGGACAATGTACACCCGGGTACCTTCAACCACCAAAAAATTGCTACAAAAGGTATTTTAGCTGAACCTGGTAGGGTAGAAGCTTCTTTAAAACATATCAAAAGTTAACCACAATCGGACCTCCGGAAAGTTTTTTTTCAAGATGGCCGCCAATACCTATTAATGATCACAACTATGTAACTATACAATCAAATTTGATGAATTTGGTGTCTATTCCTAAGTTTCAAGGGGCAAAGAACAAATAAAGATAATCAGACATTGTTTAAGCGTACAATAATACTGACAAATCCAACATGGCGTCCAAAATGGCCGCCAAGATGGCCGCCAAAACCTATAAATGATCATAACTATGTAAATATCCACTCAAATTTGATTATTTTGATGGCTATATATGGGTTTAAAGGGGCAAAGAACACATTTAGATCTTCATACATTGTATAAGTTTATTATATTACACCCAAATCTAAAATGGCCGCCAAGATATCAACCAAAACCTATAAATGATCATAACTATGTAACTATCCACTCAACTTTAATGACTTTGGTGTCTATACCTACGTTTCAAGGGGAAAAGAACACATAAAGATCATCAGACAATGTTTAAGTTGACAATAGTACACACAAATCCAACATGGCGTCTAAAATGGCCGCAAAGGTGGCCGCAAAAACCTATTAATGATCATAACTATGTAAATATCCACTCAAATTTGGTTATTTTGGTGGATATACATAGGTTTCAAGGGGCAAAGAACACATTAAGATTATCAGACATTGTTTAAGTTAACTATATTACACACAAAATGGCCGCCAAGATGGCCACCAAAACCTATTAATGATCATAACTATGTAACTATCCACTCAGATTAGATAACTTTGTTGTCTATACCGAGGTTTCGATGGGTAAATAACACATTTCGATTGTCAGAAATAGTTTAATTTTATTATGTTACACAGAAATAACACATGGCGTCCAATGACACAATACGAAGGACCGCAAGTCCATTACTTTTTACGCTTGTTATGTGAAACGCCATAGTTTGGACCTGCCGCAATTTCTGGATTTTGATAAGAGACGTGCATTCTGTCAGCATAAGTCTTATTTGCAACCTTGCCACAACCTTTACACCATTGTAACGTTTGACCAACCCTTGTATTGGAAGGCTGCCGAAATCATCATTGATGCGCCACAAAGTAGTTGAAAATGTTGTTCATAATTTGGGATGTTTCATAAACGTATGAACTTGCGGGGGGGGGGGGGGTGGCAAATGATCCCTTATTGAAGAAACCGCTCTCAAAAACATACTTGAAGTTGTCTGTTGAGAAATGCATTTGTGCACAGTGCGACACGAAAAGCTGTCCAGAGGGCTTCACGGGACCATCTTGTTGAAAAGTGCATTCACAGCCAACTTTCAGCCAAAATGACCCAGGAAGATCCAGACATTCAGATGCTGCTGGATCATGCTTAGGGTTTGTACTCTTCCCTTTCGAGGGGAAAAACGACGCTAGCAGACAGATGATATATTATGCGATTTTGATCAAACTCGAGAGGGCTACAGAGAAGTAGAAACATGAAACTGCCGAGACCTCAAAGACAAGCATAGTATGGCTGAATTATTAGCTTATGATTAACAATTTAACGGTGTTGATTAAAGCATATCGTACTGGGTGTTGATTGAAGCATTAGGCAGTGCCCAATTTGCTATCCATCTTTGCTGCTGCTGGATACCTGCAATCTGCGTATTACTACATATATCTGCAGCAAATAAGCAACCTAGAGGAAACGCACTCGGACGTTTATCGAAAGTTCGGTATTGGTTTTCACGTTGTTTGTAGGAGCTATCAGTGCTGGGCTGGGCTACGACTTGATCTTGTCATTGAGCAAACATAAATGATTTTTTTTATAGAGCACATGTGGTCTAACTCGCGGCAGTGGAATGACTGAGGAAATGCAAACCCCTTGGATCCTATCTGCAACATCCGAGCACAACAGTGCGATGCAGGATTTCACAGACCTGACCTATACTACAAGTACACTATACAAAGACTCAATTGAAGCGTGCATCAAAGGTGATTCTTGTGATCTAGAGAAAATGCAGACACAGATTACAACCTGAAAACCATACACAGCTGACTACTCTCAGAAACATGGTCAATGGGATAGTGACTGGGTCACATGTGAATGTTAATGCAATTGAGGCGGTTGGGAAAACGATCATAAGAGATATCATAGGAAAGTCGGTCTTACAATGTAGCTCATAAATTCATGAGAAAAAAACAGAACCAAGTCTCTTTGCAATAGCTTGGCTGTTAAGATCGCTTCTGACAGTGCTTTTGATCCTGCTCTTCTGTTCCAGCGTTTTCTGGTGGTTTCAAAATATGGAGATCCTTCCCTTGCAGTCGTATTGTCTTATGAACTGAGCTCCCATCCTGCTGCCTTTTTTGAAGCCAAGAACATACTTTGTACAGCAGATAGGCCTCAGATCGCTCAGGCAATTTGATAGTATGCTGTAGACACATCATGTGAGGCTGTGATGAACTGTATTCATGAAACAGATGCATGATGGTGGCACTTTGCTGCATCGTTACCCATTGAAAAGGGCGACTCATATTACGCAATAGCAGAGTCTTATGTAGATTCAGTGAAAGGCATTACGGACAAGCGACAGTGGGGTTCGATGGCTACGAAGACGTTGATTATTACAAAGACAAAACGCACCGGAAACGTGAATCATATTGTGAGTTTCAGCAAAGAAACAGAATGCTCATGTAAAAAAGGACGACTTTTTGTCTCGTGACAGGAACAAGGCCGGTATGATTGCTCTGATCAGCACAACTCTGACTAAAATGGGATGCTATGTTGTTCTGTCTTTAGGGGATGCAGACGTTCAAATTTTTAAATACAGTATAACGATTCCGTCGTAGCACCACAACGTTGGTGGGCGAGGATACAAATTTGCTCATCTTGATCCTGCATTACTCCGAAAGGGACAATAAGACCATCTACTTCAGCTTTTATGTAAATACATAGTCAAAGGAATGCAAAGTGTATAATATTAACCTTTTGAAAGAACTCGTGCTTATTCAGGCTGTAAGTAATCTTTAATGATTTTCAGCAACGGTAAAATATCAAGTCTACAGAATTGAGTAAAACCTGATCCTATCATGAAGTCATGTGCTGGTTTATTCTCTCTTTCAAATATCGTAAATTGGATTTTATGATTATTCAACTCCTTAGTGATAACCTCAATTCGATTAAAGTGTTTCTTGTCTCCTAAACTATGGCATTTTACATAACAACCATACCGTTTGAATAACAAATTATGGACGGACTTGTGGTCCTTCGTATTGTGTTGATGGTCATTTTGGAAGCCGTGTTGGATTTCTGTGTACCATAATAAGCTTACATTTTTTGTCTGATGATATAAATGTGATATTAATGTGTTGTTTGCCCCCTGAAACCTGTCTATATACACCAAATTCATCCAATTTGAGTTGATAGTTACATAGTTATATTTTATAATCATTAATATGTTTTGGCGGCCATCTTGGCGGCCATTTTGGACGCCGTGTTTGATTTCTGTGTAACATAATTAGTTTACATTTTGTCTGATGATATAAATGTCATATTAATGTGTTGTTTGCTCTCTGACACCTGTTTATATACACCAAATTCATCAAATTTGAGTGGATAGTTACATAGTTATATTCTATAATCATTAATATGTTTTGGCGGCCATCTTGGCGGCCATTTTGGACGCTGTGTTGGATTTGTGTGTAATAAAATAAACTTAAACAATGTCTGATGATCTAAATGTGTTCTTTGCCCCCTGAAGCCTATGTTTAGACACTAAAATCGTCAATTTTGAGAGGATATTAACAAAGTTATGATCATTTTATAGGTTTTGGCGACCATCTTGGCGGCCATTTTGGAGGCCATGTTAAATTTCTGTGCAACATAATTAACTTACACTTTGTCTGATGATATTAATGTGTTCTTTGCCCCCTGAAACCTGGGTATTGACACCAAATTCATCAAATTTAAGGTGATAGTTACATAGTTATGATCAAATTTTCGACGGCATGTTGAATTTGTGTGTACTTAATTAAACTTAAACACTGTCTGATGAGCATTATGTGTTCTTTGCCCCTTGAAATCTAGGTATAGACACCAAATTCATCAAATTTGATTGGATAGTTACATGGTTATGATCATTAATAGGTCCTGGCGGCCATCTTGGAAAAAACAACTGTCCGGAGGTTCGATTGTGGTAAACTTTTAATATGTTTTTAAGGTCCTTCTTCCCTACCAGGATCAGTTAAAATAAGTTTTTTAGCAATTTGTTGGGGGTCAAAGTGTATATTGACCCTACTTCGGTTCAATTTCTCACAGACAATTTATGAAAATTAAGCTGATTGAGGCCCCATCTTCAAAGGAGAAAAAAATACCAAAAGCTGCGGGTACCAGACTGTCATCAACCATTTTCATATGCTACTGGCATGCATCTTCCAAGATATATAGGTGTAGTTTTGCCCCCCTTACTGGTACACCCCACCTCAATTTTGGGTACTTGGCTGAAGGACTATTTAACAGGTTCTCAAACAAAATATTACACTTAAAAGCATGTTCTAGAAAATGAAACAACACACTTAAGTGATAACAGTTGAATAAAGCAATAAAATGACCTAAACGTGGCGTTTTCCAGAACGATATACTTCAAACGAAATAATTATAAAGCAAAAAAGAATGCTTTGTCGCCTTATACATAGCCGATTGTAACCAAACAACTGGCACGATACATTTCAAGATTTATTTAGCTGCTTCTACAGCAAGCAGAAAGTTTTTATTTTAAATCTGTGTTTTGTTTGATAACCAAGTTTTATGTTTTTTATATGATCAGATGCATGTTTTCTTCATTAGTTCACGATTTCTTTTGAAATGAAAGCTGTAATTCACATTATCTTTGTCTCATTTTCTGTGTGTGTGTGTGTGTGTGAACTGTAGATGCAGTGTTTGAATATCACGTGACTTCACTTGTTTCCCGTGTATTAAGTTCGAAATCTTATAATTAATTTTAATTTCGACATGTCTTCTAAAGCTGCACTTACATTTAGCTAAAAGGCGATGCGATTCGTGTGAATCGGAATTATTCAATAAGATAGACGTGGTGTGATTAATACGTAAAGCATTGTGCAGCTGTGTAATATCCTGTAAATAATTAATGATAAGGAATCTGATGTCTAAACAATATTTTGACAATCATGTCAACAATTTTAAATTGTAGACCTAAGCTATTTTTTTCATTACTTATTATTCAGCCATACAACCAAACCAAAACGCTTCCCTAAACCGTCCACCCATCCGTCGAATATAAGTTCTGCTTGTTTGATTTCAGACAGCAAATGCATTGAAGTATATATTTATGTATGCGTGGTGATAAACGACCTTCGGAAAATGGATCTGGTAACCTAAATACACTGATTGATAACACAATATAGAACGTGTACCTACATCGCTTGTGTCTTCTTTCTGTTGCATCATATACCCATATTTAGCACGTTGATCTAGTTCTCATGCGCGGCCGTTAATGGCGACAAAATAATAATGACATATTTATTGTCTCTTAATTATTAATATGCAAAGTAAAACAAATAAGATTTTACAGAAAATCAATACAAAACGAATTTAAACTTCACTATGAAAATTAAAAAAAAACATGCACAGATAACGTCACATTAGGTTATGGCATTGTTGGCGTTCTTTGCAATTTAAGTTGCATTGTAGAAGCTATTATTGCTTGACGGCTAATACAATGTGATGCAGTGAATATATATTATTTCATTTAATAAAAAATTAATATGTAATGAATGTAATAATCAGCTTACAACACCGGCTATGGTATGCGACGGGTCGTATTACGACACAATCACGGGCATCGACGCTCGAGCTGTGCCCCACAGACCAATACGAAGGGTGGCCACTAAAGGCCCATTGTGCAATAAAGCCGAGTAGTTACATATGATTAAAAAACATTGGTGCACCAACTGATTAACTTTTTTGTTCTTTGTATTAATATCCCGGTCTTTTTTAAAAGTGATTTTTAAAGCACGTACTCTCGTATAGTTATGTATTGTTCATTTATTTTATGTTTTATAGTAAGTATTTTAGATTCATGTCAAGTTTATTTTACTTATTTACAGCTGACACTCCCCAAAAACGATGTATTACAAAAAGTCCAACTTATAATGTACCTGGTAAGTAAAAATAATATATTGATAAGCGATATTATTTGAATTAATTATGAGGCGAGTTTCAATTCATAAATTATTTTTAAAACAGGATTAAACAAGAAATGGCGCGGCAGAGGCCGACGCGTATCACCACGCCGCACAGATGTTATATTAACATGTAATTTTTGGTGGGCTAGGCCTATGTTGGTGGGGCCCTGGGTGGGTAATGTGGACATGGATGGTCGAGATAGACCGTGTTGTCATAAGATATCTTCAGTATCAATTTGATGTCGATTGGTGAATAAAGGAAGAAGTTATGTTGAAACAAAACTTTGAGTTGGTGTGGTCTATGTGGGCGGAGTGCCTCAGGGTTGGTAATGGGGCCATGCATAGTTGAGATTGACCGTATTGTCATAAGAGAAGTTCAGTATCAATAGACCCTTTTCACAATGTGCCAAAATCGATAAGAGCGCGAAGTCACGTGACTCGCAGAATTCCAGAACGAGGCGGAACGTGATGCCGTTTATAATACCACGCAATGCCGCATCTCATTTCAACCCACCACGCTTTTGACGTTACGATATTGTCAACACAAGATGACATCGTCAGTAAATATCTACTTCCCATTTTAGGTGTCAATACATTGTATACATTTTCTTGATTAAAGTACTTGTTTTTATTCACATGTTTGCACACATTTTGACACTGTTAGTTTGAGCCTTTTTATCGCGGTGTTTAATCAAAGACCTATCAATAATCTTGTTTATTGGTATATATGTTGTTTATTGTCCCTGTGTTCAGCACAAACCCATTATCTCGTTATGATCAGATACTGTGCCGACACATACTTAATATCAACAAGGGGTCATAAACCACTTGTTGCGGATGTCTGGTCATTTCCACATAATTTATGATACCCCCGTGTCTTCTCGTGGTAGTGGTATTGCATTGTCATTTCTTAGAGTTATTAAAAGTCAAATACTCAACTGTTGCTATAATTAGATGTATAAGATTTTGTAAAAATTGCCATTACATTCGTTCCATATGTACATTTAATAGAATAAGTGATACAAAACTGAACGGAATAAATCAATTGGGACCGCATAAGAAGTTGATATGTTGTTCTTTGTTAAACTTATAATTATGATGGCATGCCTAAGAAAGGAATCGAAGAGGCTTTTTTGTGAATAACCATCGTAGTGAAGAGTAAGACATGAAGATTTATTCTTTATTTTAGTCTCAATTACATACAATACAATACAAACATTCAATTATATATAGACAATTTGGAATACGGACAAAACCCCTCCCGGATAAAAACCCTGCCGTCATTTTCATAGGGGGCGGACGAAAACCCTCCCATGAATAAACATGGGCGGAATTAGTATTAGCGCAACGAAAACGAGATCAATATAACGTAACATCAATCGAGCAGCCGCTAGTCTCACTCTGTTATCTGACATTATACATGTTTTGACTGTTCAATTTCCACCACGTCCGTGTGCTTCACTTGTATATAACGATTCTTCAATACTGTCATACACTGTTAAATAAATTTTATTTAATGTAAAAGAAATTTAACATACAATTTAAGTAGTGTCAAGTACTTCACGTTTATAGTGCTTTGTTTTATGGTTGATTCACCGCTTACAAGTTCGACAGTTCATGAAAAATAGCGCACACCAACACACCCATACGTTTGAGAATTATAATCATATAATATTTGTATAAAGATGAGATACAATTTAAAAATATTTTCTAATTGTACTAGATAGTATTTAGTTGAATTATTATTATGGTTGTTATAATGTTTATTATGCCCCCCTTCGAAGAAGAGGGGGTATATTGCTTTGCTCATGTCGGTCGGTCGGTCGGTCTGTCGGTCGGTCCGTCCACCATGTGGTTGTCAGACGATAACTCAAGAACGCTTGGGCCTATGATCATGAAACTTCATAGGTACATTGATCATGACTCGCAGATGACCCCTATTGATTTTAAGGTCACTAGGTCAAAGGTAAAGGTCACGGTGACCCAAAATAGTAAAATTGTTTTTTAATGATAACTCAAGAACCCATACGCCTAGGATCATGAAACTTCTGGGGTAAATTGATCATGACTTGCAGATGACCCCTATTGATTTTGAGGTCACTAGGTCAAAGGTCAAGGTAACGGTGACCCGAAATAGTAAAATGGTTTCCGGATGATAACTCAAGAACGCATACGCCTAGGATCATGAAACTTCATGGGTAGATTGATCATGACTCGCAGATGACCCCTATTGATTTTGAGGTCACTAGGTCAAAGGTCAAGGTCACGGTGACCCGAAATATTAAAATGGTTTTCGGATGATAACTCAAGAACGCATATACCTAGGATCATGAAACTTCACAGGTAGATTGATCATGACTCGCAGATGACCCCTATTGATTTTGAGGTCACAAGGTCAAAGGTCAAGGTCACGGTGACCCGAAATAGTAAAATGATTTTCGGATGATAACTCAAGAACGCATATACCTAGGATCATGAAACTTCACAGGTAGATTGATCATGACTCGCAGATGACCCCTATTGATTTTGAGGTCACAAGGTCAAAGGTCAAGGTCACGGTGACCCGAAATAGTAAAATGATTTTCGGATGATAACTCAAGAACGCTTTGGCCTAGGATCATGACACTTCATAGGTACATTGATCGTGACTCGCAGATGACCGCTATTGATTTTCAGGTCGCTAGTTTAAGAAGTATTTTATCAATTTATTATTCCCCCTCTTCGAAGAAGAGGGGGTATATTGCTTTGCTCATGTCGGTCTGTCGGTATGTCGGTCTGTCGGTCGGTCCGTCCACCAGGTGGTTGTCAGACGATAACTCAAGAACGCTTGGGCCTAGGATCATGAAACTTCATAGGTACATTGATCATGACTCGCAAATGACCCTATTGATTTTGAGGTCACTCGGTCAAAGGTCAAGGTCGCGGTGACTCGAAATAGTAAAATGATTTTTGAATGATAACTCAAGAATGCATACGCCTAGGATCATGAAACTTCATGGGTAGATTGATCATGACTCGCAGATGACCCCTATTGATTTTGAGGTCACTAGGTCAAAGGTCAAGGTCACGGTGACCCGAAATAGTAAAATGGTTTTCGGATGATAACTTAAGAACGCATATGACTAGGATCATGAAACTTCACAGGTAGATTGATCATGACTCGCAGAAGACCCCTATTGATTTTAAGGTCACAAGGTCAAAGGTCAAGGTCACGGTGACCCGAAATAGTAAAATGATTTTCGGATGATAACTCAAGACTGCTTTTGCCTAGGATCATGACACTTCATAGGTACATTGATCGTGACTCACAGATGACCCCTATTGATTTTCAGGTCACTAGGTCAAAGGTCAAGGTCACAGTGACAAAAAACGTATCACACAATGGCTGCCACTACAACGGACAGCCCATATGGGGGGCATGCATGTTTTACAAACAGCCCTTGTTGACTTAACACATACTGTAATAATGTTATAACCGTCCCGAATGTAAAACATAAATTCAACTGCTCGAGGAAAAGAAAGTTGTCACGTTCCGCCTCGTTCTGAGATTCGACTCGTCACGTGATATCTAAAAATAGCAACAGTGTTCGTTTTGTGAAACTGGTCTAATAGAAGTGAATCGGTGTAAAAGGAAGAAGTTATAGTAAAAGGCAATTTTGTGTGGTTGTGGCATATGTGTGCGGGGCCCTGGGTGGGTAATGTGGACATGGGTGATTGAGAAAGACCGTGTTGTCATAAAGAGATGTTCAGTATTAATTTGAAATCGTGTTAAAACACAATTTTGGGTGGAGGTTGTCTATGTGGGCGGGGCGCCCCAGGGTTGGTAATGGGGCCATGCCTAGTTGAGATTGACCGTATTGTCATAAGAGATGTTAAGTATCATTTTGCAGTAAATCGGTTTAAAAATGAAGAAGTTTATGTAAAATAAACTTTAAAAATGAGTGAAAATCTCTGACCCGGCCCCATCCCAACCCCCATTAGTTTTGATCGAGTGGTCAGATCAAAATTCCAAATAGTGCACTGTTGCACATATGCTCATAGCTACCATGGAGTAGGAGGAGATAGTGGTCGGGGCGAACGGACGGACGGACGGAGAGACGGCGGAGATAGCCACATAATCCTCCCGCTACGATTCGGAGCGTGGGGATAATCAGTGGCAAATGAGAAACAAAGTACTGACAGTACTGGTGTGACGATACTTTTGAAGAGTATGGATATAAAAGCATCAATTTAAGTTTATCTACATCTCCATACTGATATTGTGGGTACGAAAAAAATGGGTACGAAACTGCTGGGTACGAAAAAATGATGCCAAAAAAAAATTCGTTACGAAAAAAAATTTGGGAACATACAAAATTTGGGTACGAAAAAAATTGTGGGTATAACAAAACAAAATTTGGGTACGAAACAAAGAGAACGAAAACAAAATTTAGTACGAAAAAAAATTTGGTGCGAAAACAATTTGGGTACAAACAAATATTTGGGTACGAAAACAAAATTGGGTATGAACACAATTTCGGTACGAAAACAAATTTGGGAAAGAAAAAAAAATGTCACGGAAAGAAATTGGGTACTAACAATTTAGGGTGGGAAAAAATGGAAGTGTGGGGAAATTGGCGTACCAAAAAGTATATTGCTACGAACAAAAATTTGGAACGAAAAAAATTGGGTACGAAACAAAAGTTGGGTACGAACAAAAATTGGTGACGAAAAATTTTGGGTACGAAAAAAAATTTGGGATACGATGAAGAAGTACCCGTGGACCTCTAGATAACTTTGAAAGAGGACGGGAACCAAGCTGTCTTAACCTTTATCAATGACCCTGGGGTGGGTCATGTGGACATAGATGGTCGACATAGACCGTGTTGTCATAAGAGATGTTCAATATTAATTTGAAGTCAATTGGTGAATACACGATGAAGTTATGTTAAAACAAAATCTTCGGTGGGCGTGGTCAATGTGGACGGGGCGCCCAGGGTTGGTAATGGGGTCATGCATAGTTGAGATTGACCGTATTGTCATAAGAGATGTTCAGTATCAATGTGAAGTAAATCGGTGTAGAAATGAAGAAGTAAATGTATAATAACCTAAAAAATGAGTGAACATTTCTGACCCGGCTCACCCCACCCCCCATCGGCCACTATCTTCTCCTACACTATTTGCACTAGAACCTTGAAACTTACACACATGGTAGCTATGATCATATGTGCGACGGTGCACTATTTGGAATTTTGATCTGACCCCTTGGTCAAAAGTAAGTAGCATGTGCGTCGCATGTTGTTAGTAAAATAAGTTTGTTTATCCCATTTTACCCATTTATTTACCCATAACTTTTGACCCAGGGGTCAGATCAAAATTCCAAATAGTGCATCGTCGCACATATTCTCATAGCTACCATGTTTGTAAGTTTCCAGGTTCTAGTGCTGATAGTGTAGTAGGAGATAGTGGCCAGGACGGACGGACAGACGGCGGAAATAAACACAATATCCCCACGCGTTTAAAAGTTATTATCTTAAAATGATATCATGTTAAATACGATTCAAATGTTTATGTGCATAAATATCGTTCCTGTGTGTAGAACTATTATAATTATGCCCCCCCCCCTTCGAAGAAGAGGGGGTATATTGCTTTGCTCATGTCGGTCTGTCGGTCGGTCCGTCCACCAGGTGGTTGTCAGACGATAACTCAAGAACGTTTGGGGCTAGGATCGTGAAACTTCATAGGTACATTGATCATGACTCGCAGATGACCCCTATTGATTTTGAGGTCACTAGGTCAAAGGTCAAGGTCACAGTGACCCGAAATAGTAAAATGGTTTTTGAATGATAACTCAAGAACGCATACGCCTAGGATCATGAAACTAAATGGGTAGATTGATCATGACTTGCAGATGACCCCTATTGATTTTGAGGTCACTAGGTCAAAGGTCAAGGTCACGGTGACCCGAAATAGTAAAATGGTTTCCGGATGATAACTCAAGAATGCATACGCCTAGGATCATGAAACTTCATGGGTAGATTGATCATAACTCGCAGATGACCCCTAGTGATTTTGAGGTCACTAGGTCAAAGGTCAAGGTCACGGTGACCCGAAATAGTAAGATGGTTTTTGGATGATAACTCGAGAACGCATACGCCTAGGATCATGAAACTTCATAGGTAGATTGATCATGACTTGCAGATGACCCCTATTGATTTTGAGGTCACAAGGTCAAAGGTCAAGGTCACGGTGACCCGAAATAGTAAAATGATTTTCGGATGATAACTCAAGAACGCTCTTGCCTAGGATCATGACACTTCATAGGTACATTGATCGTGACTCGCAGATGACCCCTATTGATTTTCAGGTCACTAGGTCAAAGGTCAAGGTCACAGTGACAAAAATCGTATTCACACAATGGCTGCCACTACAACGGACAGCCCATATGGGGGGCATGCATGTTTTACAAACAGCCCTTGTTCAAGTACTATTTCTTGCTAAATGGCATGTAAATTCTAACAATTGTTTAGTCCTTGTTTCAAAAAGCGTTTCCTCTGGATAACTCGCAAAACAATAAAGCGAAATTTTAAAACTAAATAGGCCAAAAGCATCATTATGTGTATACTTTTTCATAACAATTGTTTTAAACAAGATAACTTATTCATAAAATAGTTATGAAATACATAATAAATAAACCGCAATTTGTATTTGTAAAGTTAAAAGCGTTGTTCTGCTAGATTAAACGTGTAATTAAATGTAACTATCTCAATTGGGAAATATCAAGAGGCTATCGATTTAACCAAATAGGCATTTCATTCGTTCATAATACAGCGCAGTGTTGCAGAGAAGATTTACTGCCCAATGCAAGGCCATTCTGCAGGTCATCGACCCATCGCCAGTCTGGTTCGCAAGGTAACAGTATCTCTGTGAACAAATACATGCAATTAATTTGTTTTGTAATATTGCTTCAGTATTATTTAGAAACTTTCTTTTATACTTTCTTATGGTAATATTATGAAGTGTGTACTGTCCTTTGAAAAAAATTAACTTTGCCTTCACGACATCAATTAAAGTGTCTTGACTACACATACACTACGAACGTAAACTAACCTATTTTTTGTTCACAATAACTACTCGTTGACAAATAACATGAACGTAAATAAAAATAAAATGAATATCAATGCACAATATTGCGTACGAACAAATAGAATAAAGTTTAAGGCATATTCATACACAAATGAGGAAATATATTTTCAGTCGAAAACAATATGCACGACATCCAGGATACACACATTGTAGATGTTTTGCCTACAACGAAAGACCTATCCGATATGTTTTACAGCAACAAATACAGTATCGATGAACTGAAAGCGAAGTGTCAAAAGGTTTGCAACGAGATTCTCAAGGTGGAATACGTTGTCAATGTATATCCAACTTACACAACTAATTCAACGAAACGTTTTGTATTTGTTGCCGTTGTTGAAAATGAATTCGAAAGTACCGAACGACTAAAAGAATTGGGATATGACATCGAGATACAATATAAACAGCCTAAATACACAAAAGACATTCCCCGCCAAGATGATTATCTACTGAGACATGAGTTTACAGATAAGCTTAAAAATGTCATAAGAAAATTTGGGAACACGCTTATGTTGAAACATACAAATGTAAGCTTCATACGGGGTTGCAAGTATAGATTGGTTACCGAAAACGAAAATGAAATAAAATACGAACCCCGTTTAGCTGTGTACGTTCGAGCAAAAGGGTTTATCCCGATCGGTGAGGAGCCGATTGCAAAATCCTATGACGGAGTTCCCGTAGACGTCCGGGAAGGCGTATGCATACCATTTGCTGGTGGCCGGGCAAACGATATTCTTGAAAATGTCAAAATGGGATGCCAAATTGCACGTCATAAATTTGGAAGCTTAGGTGTATTGTTTGAAAATGATTATGGACTTTTCGGAATAACTTGTGGACATGTTGTGTGCTCTCCTAAAGATATGGAACTTTGCATGAAAAAAGGAGGCACGGTTCATTTTGACACTAATAATGAAGTATATCAACCTTAAAAACCGCACACTATTGGTTACCTGAAGAAGGTTATTTACAAACAAGGTATCGGCAATGATGTCGGTCTTGACATTGGCGTTATACAACTGACAAACAGGCCACCTATAGATGGAAAATTCCCCATTGCCGAAAAAGCTCAGTCAGGTAAATGTTTCGTTTTGATAACAACGACTTATATATATATATATATATATATATATATATATATATATATATATATATATATATATATATATATATATATATATATATCGTCACGCTTGTATTTAGTAATTGTTTGTTGTCATATTTTACGCATAGTTGATGTTTCAATAAAGTAAAAGTATTCGTTTGTGATACATGTACACCTGTTTAGTTTGTGTTAGTGTTCATTTGATGTGAATTTTACAGATCTCGAGTTCGAATCTGGCAAAGCTTTTGAGCCAAAAGCAGTTGGCGAACCTTGCTATAAGTTTGGCTGTGTGACCGAATATACCCGAAGTAAAATTACACAAACAAGTGAGGAGCCTAGTGTCGCCCGTTTTGATTTTGAAAATTATGAATTGATCTTACATAATCAAATTTTGGTGAAAACTAATGGCGTGTCATTCGCAGACCGTGGTGATTCAGGATCGCCTGTGTTCATCAAAGCATGTGACGGTGAGCTGGTGTGCATCGGAATCGTTGAAGGAGGTTTAATAGAAGAGAACGATCCTACATGTACTGTTTATGTAACGCCTATAACAAGAATTCTTCAGGAATTATGCATTTCTAAACTAAAATCTTTCTCAATAATCGAAACAATGGCAAAGGACATAGGTGAATTGAAAGGGTCCGTAGGTGAATTGCAAGGGTCCGTTTCAAGAATAGAACAACTAGTTATAAACAATAAAGCATATCAATGCGTTTGCTCGTAAAACGACTAGTGTGTAAAGGTGTGTACATATTAACAAATGACATACTCAAATGTGTAATAGTTCTACCTGTCGTTTTACAATTGTAAGGCTTGTTTGTGAAACCAATGGTAAAAATGTTTATTCATAGACTTTGCTTCATACCACATCCTTTAACTGTTTTAATCTACATGCATAGGTCATTGAGTTTAAAGCGTTCAATTTTAATTATATTTTCTCTCTGACAGGCGTTTCTTGTTTGATTTATTGTTTAGCAGTCACATAAACAACCAAGCTATGTAATATGGATCTTTAACACCCATTATTGCTGCTTCTTCCTGTATTTGCGCGATGATGATCTGAAATATTAACTTCATGACGCTATATTCTTAAATCTTTTTCTATAAAGAAGGAATGTAGTTTACACTTGTTCGTAGTTCCATTTCATCGTTCCTCAAAAAGTTGTAACTCTGTCGCTCTAATATCTTTCCTACCATTGAGTAATTAAACGGTAGTTAAATTGAATGAGTTTTAATTCCCTTTTATTATTGTTTAATTTGAGTTACAATGCTATGAGGTTAAATTGTATTTACACTTAAATGTATCATGAATATTGCTGGGCCAAGTGTGAGGTTGAGCGCTCTAAAACCGGTGTAAACCCCCGATGCTTTGCATTGACCGTTCCAAGGCACTGACCCCAGCTTTATTCGTATATGTGTATATGTTGTTTTGTATTGTGCTGTTTTGTACTGTTTGGGCAATCGGTCACTTGCCGTAAATAAAGGGCCAACTTATTGTTTATAATAAGAATTCAATACTGCTCCAGCATTTGGATTTTCACTTCTTTATACTAACATAATTACACTTTAATTATAAGTATATATAGTTTGTGTTGTTTTATTAGTATAATTTTTATCATTATTATTATATTATTATTATTCATTTTTTTGTATTGTTATTATTATTATTATTAATTGTTCACATATCGCATCTCAATCTGGGTTTTTTGTATACCAATACACAGAATGTTCACCAACTGACACGTTTAAATTGCCTATTTGTATATAATTTTCAACTGCACTTCATTTCAACACAATTGGTGACTCTTTGATTTGTTTTAACTTTACGTGCCCATCACCATTGTTTTACTGTCATCGGATATTTTTTCGAACAAATATTAAAGATCTTTGTATACAACTCATAAACTTTTTATGGATCACTTGCGTTTTTTTTATTTTATCAAAACGGAATAGACTAAAATTAAACAGAATATTTTATCCGCAACGTGTTACTCATTGAGAATCATGTTTATGCCAATTTAGTAGCATAATGGTTAATGAACTGAGTTAAAGTTCTTATCACTGTGAATTGCATAGTCGTTGTTTCGCGGTTCGTGTGAATCGGATTTGCGTATTAATTGCATGTCGTTCATAATTTATCGGATATCATTTTGTGTTTACGGCAAACGACGATGTAGTTTGAGTAAAGATGACAATATAATACAATCAGATGGGCCGCACGCATTGGTTTAACGCTCATTGTAAAACAATCAAAGCATATATTATATACAGCGAAATAATCATTTCAAAGTCAGCCAAATGTAACAGCTCGTTTTCATTATTTAGAATCTAGGCGGTCATACTGTGTTTGAAAGAGAAAAGCTATATATAATTACAATAACATAGAGAAACGCCGTCTTAATACATGAGCAGACCCGATTCTCGAAAATTGTAGAAATATATTAAGAAATTCAACGGCGGTAATAAAAATCATTCCAATATAAATGTAAATGAATGTGTTAATCACTGTTAACAAATGTCTGAAACGCCAAATTGACTTAGAAATTGAAATGATTCCGATTCAGCTGACGGTATTAATATTGACTCTTGTTGGTCCACTTACAACTGATTAAATTATTAAAACGAAACTGCCATGTCCCGAAATAAAAACGCTGATCAAGACGTTATCGTTCCGGACGTTTTCAAAGATTGTTAATAATTTATTGCCCCATGCCTGGTTAAACTCTTTAATGTGTTATTTGATAACAGCGTATATCTTTAGTCTTGGACTAAAGGCTCAATTAGTCAATTGTTTAAAAAGGGTGATATATCTTATATGTCCAATCATAGAGGAAAAGCTATCGTGAATATTCTAGCTAAAATATATTTTATCTTCGCAACCGGCTTCATTCGTGCACAATAAATCCATTCATGAATGGTCATTCGGTTTTAGAAATAATCGTAAAAGGTCTGACTGTATAATTATTATACATAGTATCATTAAGGTATAGCGAATAATAAAAAAACTATATTGCTTCTTTGTGGGCTATGAACAAGCGTTCGATGCTGTCATTCATGATGCCATTTGGATTAAAATTGTGAACTCGGGTATCAGCTGTAAAATGCTGAATATGCTTTAGAATTTGTTTATGTATCATTTGGGCTCAAGCAAGGTGAAACATTGTCAACTCTTTTGAATATTCTGTTTATAAACGATATTGGTAAACATGTGAGTTCCACAAACCTGTTTACTAATGATGCCCCCCTTCGAAGAAGAGGAGGTATATTGCTTTGCTCATGTCGGTCGGTCGGTCGGTCCGTCCACCAGGTGGTTTCCGGATGATAACTCGAGAACGCTTGGGCCTATTTATTTATTGATATGTTACCTATTTTTATGTTTTCCAGTGACTTAACAATTTTTCCCGTAACCAAAAACAGCAATCAATCAAATTGTATTCAAAACAATTCTAAGAAATATGGTCTCAAGATAATTGTCGAGAAAACTAATGTGTGTTTTTTTTCTCAAAAGTATTAAAAAAGCGACATTCACAAATGGGAACTAAATGCTTACAATATTTAGAAATTAGATTTTTTCACGAACTGAGTTGTTAATTTTTTCTTGAACGGTGTACTTATACGTGTAGTTGTAGCATTGAATGAGCAGGCTCTCTTATCATGTAATCGCAGTATTTCACTATTAAGCAGAATCAAATTAGATAGTTAAACTTAATAGTTCTCTTTTGACACAACTGCTACACGCAAAATCATGTATAGCTTCGAAGGCTGGGGAATTTACTATATTCCCTATGTTGATAAACTGCATTTCGAGGTCAACAAACATCAAATGCTCCTGTTCTAGGTGAACTTCGTCGTTTCCTATTGTCTGTCATTTGTAAAGAATGAGCCCTAAACTATTGGTGTAAAATCATAAGATCACAAACAACGTTCATTAATACAGTATTTTATACATTAACTACTGATGATGTTTGCATAAATATGATAGCATATTGTGTTGGCCTAATGTTGTTTTAACTACACTTTGTCATCAAAGTTTTTAAAACGTATTCGTAAATTATCGAAAATTATCTTTTTGCCAATGTTAAAGAGAAAAGATATCATTGATCCTTCTGTTGCATCATTTTTATTTCGAATTTCTTCACCTATGATTATTTTTATCATATTTCCTGTTGTTTTGTTTGATTATATTTATATCATTCATAAACATTATTTGCATGCTATGAATTTTTTCTGCATTTGATAACAAAAATGCCACATTTTTTCAGTGTGATTATATATAGGCATATAATAAACAATAAAACATGCATTAATGTCATTTATTTGTTTTTAAGCTATTTTATTAAATTAGATATAATATTTTCAAATGTAGTAAGCTTGATAAGCAATAGGTGAGTTATTGAAAGAGAGTGATGTTAAATGGCTAAAAGTCGAACGCAGCAATACTACTGTAATAGTGACGAAGGATGAGGTGTGTTTGAAACGTATCGATCCAGGTATAATTACTATATTTGTATGAAACGCATTTATTTTAATTGTGATACTAAACCCAATATTGTACAAATCAATAGGATATGCGTTTCATCTATCTTCATATTGATGCGTTTTACCTCAGTTTTATACTTATGAGTTTTATCTCAAGTTGATATGTATGAGATTTATATCACGTTCATAATTATGCGTTTTATCTCAAGTTCATGTTTATTTTGCATTCCATCTTAACCGAAATAAGCGCTGTAGGACTAAGAAACTCTTAGACTGGAGTGACCCAGATTTCACAATATCAAAGAATACGAAAATCGTGCTGTACATCGTCATGCAAGAAAACTATGTCAATTTGAACATCATCATTTAAAAGCATGGGCTTATTTATCGTTCTAGACAGGTATGTCGAGTATTTACTTTAAACAAACGACATATGATTTTGTTTTCATTGCAAACATCCATGTGCTGTGTAATGATTTGCTCAAACAGTCAACACTAATTGGCTCGAACTCGCTTAGCTAAAATTTCCGGTTTGATCAAAGTCTCCTCGAAGGACTATTTTAAATCGCTTTACACTTTTATTTATTTTTGTCGTTTAGCTAAAATTCGATAGGTCCGGGTCGAATTTTCTGATGGCTCGCAGTGTTTGATCAGTCCCGGTTACAATTTTCGCAACTACTTTTGCTTGTTTTGCTCGAACTTGCTTCAAGTCGCATTAAGTTGATAAGCGATTAGACGCGCTCGATAATTGACACGCGAAAATAGATTTTACAGCGTATGAAACCTGTCACCAACTACATCGTTAAAATATCGGATATTCACTTTTATACAAGCTAAGTGTCTACGCAAAAATAGCAAAATTTGTGTTTAAATGCCACGTTACAATGATGAGCGCTTAAAGTAATTCATCTTTACCACACAAACTGATATCCTATCATCCCTGAAAATAACGATTACATTAATAGTGTTGTGGTCATCTTTCTGTATTGTGTATATGCTTTTTAAATTTTATATTCAATGTGTTAAATTTCGTTTTCAATAAAATTTATACTGTCTGTGTGTGCTTTATATCTTTGCTATGATTCTTACATGTCATTGTGCTTCGTTAATATGTGCCCATGAAATATTCATTTTTATAATACCGCTACAATGATATTTGCCTAATATATTTTTATATCAGTTCATACCAGTAAGTTGTTATATCAATTGATGTTTGGCATGTAGCCTGAGACCGCCACCGAGTACTATGTGCGCAAACTCACAATCACGATGTGCCTTCAGAAGCCCTTAGGAGGCCAATTTCAAAATAATAATTCAAATAATTAATTTTTAACAGACTGTAATCCTTATGATTTAAAACTTAATAATCGCGTCGCAACAAATATATACAATCCGACAAACGGTGGAACGTTGCCTTCAACGAAACTTCTACATGCAAAACCTTCACAATTCAAAGAAACCTCTCGCATTCGCGAAGGCCCTTGGTGAAGCTTCCACTCTCTTAAAGACTCCAACTGTCTCGCTGGCATCCGCAGAAGAAACGACTAATTTACCGATTGTCAAGCCTTCATACACTGGCCAATCGAACGCCACATAGACTTTTAGTCAACGGATCGGAAAGTCACGAGTCGGAAATTACCGACGTTTCCGAATTCCCTTTGTATTTGACGAAGATTACCGTATGCCCTCCGTAGTCTACGGAGATAACGGATCATGAATTTCTCCTTCACTGCCGTGTGTGTATTAGAGTTTATGTACAGGTCGTACCTGTCTTTCCCTCACTGCCACAGAAACAAGTCGAATTTATATGCATGATTTTATTAGACATATTCTTAAAATATTAAATGTTTTAACAATACTTAATTAATCTAAACAGACACTTAACTAACCTTGTTGATAACAAGTAATATTTCCATTTTGTTGATGCGGCGAGTGTAAAACTAAGGGAGGTAATTATAATCTAACAGTGAAGAAATGTAAAGCATATCATTCGACCCCGAAGCCTTTCGTCACAGGAGGTAGGTCATTTTACTCAGAATCTATAGTCATCATTTTAAGTAACATAGAATCATATTCAAACCAACAAACAAGTTGTTGGATGTATAGTATACACACAAAAAGCTCACAAAAACATATTTTACAAATACTAAGCGCAAGTGCTCATGACGTCATTATTTACACGTCAAACGTAAAAATCTAATTCATGCCCGCTCAAATGCAGCGTCGTAGCGATTTTTTTAAATGGGGTCGAAGATGTATGATAAACAGAAAAACAGGTAACTGCCTGATCGTTTTTGTAATATAACGGCAAGCTTTGCCATTATTTCATTCTAAGCCCCGCCTGGTATATTACAAAACGATCAAGCAATAACCTGTTACTATTATTTCCCGTATACTACTAGTATAGGTTATTTATTTCTTGTATTTATAACTGTTATAAAATATTGATTAATACAATAGTAAATAGATGGTTCATAGCAATACCTTTGCAGTTAGATGTACGGAGTAAAGGCACTTTACATATTATATTGCAGAAAATTCTAAGTCAACACAGTATATTAGATTTTGAAAGTCGGATGGCTCGAAATTTTCTAGTCGGTCCCCGCGACTTCGAGCCACTGGGATAACACTGAATCTATGTAATCTCTTCCATAGGAATGTTTCCGATGCTAACGTGTACATTCCATTTATGCGAATATATATAAATTATGCCGCTCTTTACCAAGCTGACTGATTTATATTCTTACAGTGTCGAATTATAATGTATGCACATTTAATGAGAAACTATATATGTTTTACGGATCTTCTAAGAAATCTATAATCCACATCTCTTGGGGAAAGTTCACGCAATATTAGAAATAACTAATTACGCTACTTGTGTTTGGAAAAACGGTGCGGGGATTGAGTCAATAGACGATTGGCAGCTGAAATGGTCAGGATCGGGTTGAATTGACCTATATTGTCAAAATATCAACAGAGGAAGTCAACTTTGGTATAGTTACCATGCTCAAGTCATGTTTCGGGCGGAAATCAACTCGCCAATATGTATAACAGTAAAACGTTTTCATAAACAGGTGGTCAGATGTCATGATCGTTTTACGGGAGCTTGATTGTCATGTATGGTCAGTCGTCAAGGGATGGGCTTGGCTTTGGGGAAAAAGCACTAATCCGCGGGAAACTGACATATTTAATATCCATTAAAATCACATGCCATATCAACGGTTTGTACCTGAATGCAACTATCATTGGTGGATAAAGTCAATCCGCGTTATTTGTATCTTTGGATCCATAGAACTGTTTTTCAACACTGAACAGATCATCCATGACAAGGGGAAGCAGGTGGAGCGCTATGTGAATCACTTCTCCAAATTATACTCCTAGCAATAACGCGTCACCGACGTTATTGCTGCAATCAAAACTCTCCCTCTCATGTTGGAACTGGACGTAAAACCCACCGTATCAGAACAAGAGCCTATCCTCAATAAAAGATGCAGAGCAAGAGGTCATCAAATGAGACGTGTCCTTGAACAGTGTGCTCATACAACATCTGCACAACATCCTCTGTCAGTGCTGGGAACAAGGATGACAGAAACGACAGCTAAAACTACAGAGGGATATCTCTAATGAGTGCTGCGGGTTAAGTCTTTGCATCTGTCGTCCTTGAACATGCTACTGAAGCTTGCTGAGAGAGTGTACCTAGAGGCACATCAAACATAGATTATGATCTAGTCTAGTATGCATCTGCTGGAAAAGTGCAAAGAAAAACACAAGCCCCGCTTTTACAGACCTGACTAAAGCGTTCGAACCTGTCAGCAAGGATGGTTGCCAACCGAGACTCCTGAGCGTGATAATCGTTTCATTACAACATGAAAGGTACTGTGCAGCATCATGTTTTGTCGTCAGATGCTTTCGACATCCGCAGCTGGGTCAAACAGGGCTTCCTCCTCGCTCCCACTCTTTTCGGAATCTCCTTCGCTGTCCTGCTGCAGCATGCCTCTGAAAGCTCCGCAACCGATCAGACGGCCGTCTGTTCAACATAGGTGGACTGCAAAGAGCAACGTACGGCAGCTGATGACAAGGGACATGATGTTTGCATATGACGCCGCTCTGGTCATCCACGCCGAAACAGAACTTCAAAGACTTTTGAATCTTTTTGCAAAGGCATTCGACGAGTTCAGCATGAAAATGAGCATAGAAACACTGGTGGTGGCTGCACATGCCGAACCACCCCACATCACCATAACAACTGTGAATTAGAGGTCGTAAGTCGGTTCGCATCAAAAAGCTTTATCATAGAGCATTATATACCATATATTACTACTACTTTGCAAGATGCATGACAAATGTGTACTTTTGTATAAATGTGAGCTGATAAATGATATTATCTGAAATCTTGTAAACAAGAAGGCGGTTAGCGGATACTTTTACTTATTTCATTTTATCATGTCGCAAAAAAGTAATCCCCGTTCCTATGGCGGATTGTTACCATTGAGTACTTACATTTTAATGCAATCGATTAAGTATTCTCATGTTATGATTCTTCTTGATTTCGTTATTAATTTAAACAGCGATGCAATAAGATTAATGTGTATTTACACGTATGTTCTATGAGTTTAATGCTGTGCTAAGTTTGATATTAGGCTAACGATCAACCGGTTTAAACACCCGATGCTTTGCATTAAACTTTTCACAGTGGAGAAAACAGCTTAAATCTTTCTTTAATATGTAATGTTGTGTTTCATGCATTATCCTGTATTGAATAGGGCATTGGTCATTTGCCTTAAATAACACGCTAACGGACAAGACTTTCTCTGATGATAATGTATCAGTAGTTCCATTATTATAAAATATTAGAGCCTTTAGGACTAAAGGACATAGCATCTTAACTTAATGACGTATGCAAATGTTAATACAATATAAAAATAGTAGAAAATCAAATCTTGCAATTACGTAAAAGCTGAAACGCATCCACTGATCAAACAACAAAACTCAAGACGGTTAATATGCGAATTGAATTAAGACATATCAAGGCCGGCTAGCTCAGTTGGTAGAACGCTGAACAACAAAGCCGAGGATCCGTTTTCAAGTATTGCACTTGCGAGTGACTTGCATGTACACTTATTACTTGTACACAAGCCAACACAGGAAAGTGTGAGTCAGTGAAGTGATCGAAATGGTTTATCTGAAATGTTGTTTAAAAGACCATTCGAAAGTTGTTTTATGATCGACATGACTGATCTCATATTTATAATATCAGAGAACTCATATAAACATAAATAACCTACTGCAATGTTTTGTGAGGATAAGAGAGTTTGTCTACATACACAATCTGGTCTTAATTGTTATTGAACAATTGTATGGTTTGCAAATAACAGAACAGTACATCGTTTATTTCACACAAGTATACAACATTTACAATAGGAGCAATTTTTAACAAAGCAAGTGAATTAAGCAAATTATAATTAGGAAGAATTGCAAGTTATGAAAACAAAACTCCGTCTTCTGAATGTCTTCTGATTGTGCATGGTTAAAATTTAAGCCCCCTAAACAGCATTAGGTATACCAGAAATAAAAAATTGTAATGCCATACTATAACACGTTTGACGACGTTATTAATAGAATATTAGTAAAACATAGTGGTCATTTACATTCTGGAAATGGCGACATACTCCGTTCTTCCAGCGAAAGTCAAAGGATGAGTTATAAAATGTTCCACACCATCAACAATGGCTGAGCCATGTCTGGTAAACGACACATCCGGTTTAGAAATAAATAAACTTTGACCTCTATCTTGTTCAATGTTAAGACTCGTTTTCACCAGATTGTGCACCTTTTCAGCGATACCGAGTGAGTCCGATAGACCGGTAGAGCGAATGCAACCAACTGTTATCCAGTTTCTGAAAAAACGATAAAAATTATTCAAGTATTGTGTGTATTACATTTTATGTATATCATAGATATTGTTCTTGAGTCCACCTGTGAACGTATTCACCAACCAATTCTAAGACTTGCGTCTTAAAAATAATCTCTTGAAACTGGATTGTTATAACAGTGGAACACAGTTCATTATGGCCCGAAATGTAATCTTTCCAAATACACAACACTTCATCAAGAACCATTTAAAAATGACACAATCAAAATGTTTTGCCTGTTTATTTTCAAAACTGAAAGAATGTTATTGGTTCTAAGTCTTTTCGTCGCTCTGAAGTAAAATAACTAGTTGAAGAAAACGGGCGCTTGTTTATGTGAGTACTCTCTGTTACGCTCCTACTACAATTCACATCGGTTTAAATTTCGTTCGTAAGACGAGTAAGTATAAGATACGATTTAGCGGGCATTAAATTTGTGTTCACTGAGTCCTGTCGCCTGTGTGCAACCACTAGAAAGCGGATTCGCTCCACAACAAAAAATGAACGAAAAGCTAAAGATTCTTTTGCGCATTTGGTTTTCTGTTTTTTATCGTTACCATTTCGATGCCAATAGTTTAAACCTTATTATGTTTGTTCGAAAGTGCCAAGAATAGCATTGATTTTAGTATTTGCACTGACATAAATTATAAAAATAAATCCAACCTGCTATGCATGTCGACTTGAATTCTAAGTTTTAAAGATCCAATATATATAAGTAGATAAGACGTATACATTTGAGTCGATAGTACCAACAGAAACCGTAAGCCCAAAATCATGTAACCTTAATAACATCCACTTTTATCACATTTATAATCGTAAAACCTAACAAATTAAAACAAAATAAGTCCAACCGACCTGCCTGTCTCGGCGGATATGATGTAATCCTTCACATCAGTGGCGGGTCTGACTCCTGTGTACAGAGAGACCACCGGATGTGAGGGCAGTTCTCGCACCACTTTGGCGGCAATCTGGTCGAAATCACATCAGAATAATTAATACGCTTCGCATTCAAATAACAGTTAGAGCAGTGACCCTCTCACGACCTTTGTATCGACCAATCATAGCTTCGATATCAGGTTAATAAAATGAAAGTGAACGTACGCTAGGATAGCAAGAGAATTTATTTATCACATTAACACGGGAATACAATTTCTAATCGCCGTGTGTGGTGTTAGCAAAAAAAAGAACACTTTGCGTTAAATATAAAAATAAGAAGAGTTATTAATTTTCATCATAAACTCGAATTAGGTGTTCAAAAAAAGCTCAAAATGACTGAGAATTCATATTTATACGACTGTCAACAGAAATGGGTGCCCTATGCCTGCTGAAAAAAAATATGCACTTATGACTAAGTATCCTAGCGTTTACCTCTGTGAGACGCAGACGAATTGATTCATCCACGGGTGCTTGTCGTCTGCTGTCAACATTCTCCGCTGTCGGCCCGACGATAACGTTGTCATAGACTGAAACATGAGAATGCTGCGAATAATGTCCATTGCATTTCAAACTTTAAAACCTACAATAATTGTCAACGTAGCAGTAAATATTTACAATTGTGACATATGTGCACTATGATTTCTGGAGAAAAGGCGTGACTTGAATCCTATGTTTATAACGGTTGCTTCCACAATGAAAATATATGATGATATTGTGTCAATTTTATTCAATCCATGTTCGTTTGAATGAGTTACCTGTACTTTTTAAATATCACATAATGTAGCAATAAAAAATATTAGATTGATGGTATATCTACAGAATACCAGGCTACTGCCCTACCATTATGTAATGTATCCGGATGTGCTTACATTAATATAAACACGAGGATTGTCGAGCCGTTCTTTCAATAATTCCGAGCCTGAAATATCGTAAAATCAAAAGGCTTAAAATGTGTCTCTGTTCATCAAACTACTGTTTACATATATAGAAATATGCAGTCGCTGTGCCGTTGCTTTTTTTAGTGCGAATGAATAAGTCCATCGTTCATAATTATTTATAAAATATGTTTTTGTTGGGGGGTCGTTTCGTGTTTAAAAGTTAAACGTATTACATCTTGGTTTCAAACTTGGTGTTAATCTGATTCATTTCTTCTGAAAATAACGACGTGAGAGCTGATTAAAATTAAGAAATATACCAGGTACCATGGTATCAGACCGATGTTATCATAGTGTCCTGATAAAAATATACTTTTACTGCAAAATTTTATCAGGTCATTATCAGCGTAGTGGTTTTGCAAAAAAGTACAATATAAACATTCCATTAGATTTACCTGAACGGAAAACTATGACGCCTTTCGTGACGTCACTCGGTACCGGAAGTATGCTTGAGTTCAGCAGGTTCTGCGCTGATTTCGAGTACACTGTGTACTGACCCTTTTGTGGTAAGATTCTGTGATAATTAATTTGTTATCTATAGTATGTTCAAATGTAGATATTTAATAAAAATAAATCCAATAAATGTAGGTAAAATAAACCTGAAGTATTTTAAGGGTGTGTAAGATTGTTTACGGGAGCACAACAGTAAATTCAAATTACATGTTGTTTTTGTAAACAAACATGTTTCTACCTAAATTCCGATTTTCCTGCCAAAATGTTCACTATGTCGCCATAGAGACCGGCGCAGTTCAGAACGCTTTTTGAATTGAATGTTCCACGTGTGGTTTCCACGATCCACTTCTCGGTATTCCTGACTACGCTGCAAACACATGATCGAAGTAAAATGCGTGCACCTTTCTTACGCGCATCGTTAGCGAGCAGGACCGGAAACAGCCACGGGTCGGTGACTGCTTCACCGGGAATCCAGAGACCGCCTAGCGCCCCGGATGTGATGTTTGGTTCCCTTTTGTACAGTTCTGAGCAGCTAAGTTCATGTATGGTCGTGCCTTTGGCGGCGTTTGAGTCGGCCACTATTTGTGGAAACCTCTCGAGCTGCAATATACGAAAGCCTTAAATGAAAAGCTGTATAATGGACAATTTGTCGGACAATCTGGTTGGGTAAGTTACAAGCCATGACAACCACTTACAATAAGCCTGTGGACACATATTCCAATGATTGTAATTTATACCATAAAATCATAACAAACATACTTGACTATGATTCGCACGTGCTAAACTGTTGTTCATCCCATGCCACCATAGTAGCGCCAATGTGGTTAACTGGTGCTCCCAGTTTGTCCAACAGCGGAAAACCCGCGCTTGGCATCGCTGAAAACAATCTAGTTCGAGTCCCTCCGTGGCGTCAAAACCGGTCTGGAGCATCACACTGGATTCGTTCAATAAATACGATGCATGGATATTAAAAACAATGATAAATGCAATAGCATACGTATATATAGACCGTATTTGATAGCATTTCTTCTTATAATAATGCTGTTTGATTAATTTAACCATATGCTATGTTTCATTTTATTTTGCTATACATCATGCATGGTAATATTTCGTGTGTGTTGATTAGTTTTTGTCTGTGTTGATTAGTTAAGCCGAAAAAAAACCTATTCAAATGATATTAAAGTACGTACCAAGTTCTTCTTACGAAATATATGAGAATTTATAAGATAATGAAATGAAAATGTCACACCTGTTTCCCGAGCTCGCTTCAGCAGCAAGGTGCTCGTTCTTTTCCAACAATAGACAGGAAAAGCCGTGTGAGGTAAACTCGAACACGCATGCGCATCCAACGACTCCGCCTCCTATGATGATGACGTCAAATGTTTCTTCCATTTTTTTGGAGGAAGCAAATATCTAGCAATAAACAAGTTTATGTATAGATCTTTGGTGAAAGGAAGGAAAAGGCAGATAGTAATCATTTGTTCATTTGTAATAGAAAAATTGTGCGTTTCTTGAAATAGACACCATATTAATCTGACAAGTTATTTATTTTTTTAGCTAATATATTTAATTTGATTTGGCAAAACATGAAATCATTAAATCTGTACTTTTTTCTTCGTCATTAAGTACTTAAACGTATGCTATACACATCAAATTGTGCTCATCGTGTTACTGTGATTGTCTCCATTTACTGAACCGCGATAGTAGTAGTGTATCGAATTGGTCTTCATTATGCACTTTATCCATCGTAGGGTACTGAACCCTGGTGCAACACAGTATTGATCGAGAGTTGATAGTTCAACGGAGTCCAGTTATTTTAATGCATATTAATACGGAATAATGTAAATGTGGTTAAACTGCCTCATAATAAAAGCGAAAGGCTAAGCTAACTGCATAAGGGGGCGGGGGATATATTTTTGACCAAATTTCGAGTTCCGAAAGGCCGCAAATAGTCAAATCCATTGCATCAAAACAGAAAGTGACACAAGAAAGCCTTTTTGTGTCAGTGTCATAACATAGGCAATATACATTGAAAATACAACCAAAGAAAAGGCTGGCTTCTTCACTTGTGAAACTATGGCCCTTGATCTTTCCCCCCACCCACCTCATTTTTAATGAAAAATTGAGAAATTTGACCCATTTCATGGCATGCACAGAACATTTAAACATAATGCAATCCTAGTTTTGGCTACATTACTCATTAATTTCATCCCTGTGCTGTGTTTATTTACCTAGAAAAGTGTCTCCCATACGTTTAGATTTTTCACAATTTACCTTCAAAGTATTGTTCTGTTTCTGCAGCGTGAAATATTGACTTCCGACAAAAGTGAAAACCTCCTTTTTGAAGATTCAAAATTTCCTTGCTAGGGAGCTGTGGCTAGTTTTAATGTTTTTTTCCAAAATTTTGAGACATTCTTTCTACAACCTAACACAAGAAATACATCTTATGAATACCTAATTGATTTTTAAAGACCATAGGTAACACCTACCCTAAAGATATGTAATGTTCATGGACCCCCCTTTCACTGATATATCCCCTGCCACCTTAAGTTTGTTAATATATGCATAATAAAACAAAAAGCTTTTGTTATATTGAAATATAATGTTTAATGAATTAAATGCAACATTTCTGAACTGTATCCTGTGTTTTGTTTGTATTTATAGTAATTCCAAAATTTCACACAATTCAAGGGAAATAACCAGAACAGAAATAATCCAAAAAATAGTGTTCCTATTCACAACATTTGACTCTATTTAGTAGAGAAGCACACAAGTTATATGTCAAATGTTTAAAATGATTATTGACACTATCAATCAGTCTTACAGATGTATATTCCCATATGATTACATAATACATGCACCAAATATTGATATTCATTCATTAAAATACCATTCAAAATGAGATCACTCCATAAGAAATCACAGCACAGTTATAAAAACAATCACGCTAGGAAAAACAAAGGTGTATTTTTCAAAAAAGGAGTATTTCCAAAGTATAAAGTTTCTGCAGGCATGTGCCCTGTATAGAGAAACAAGTTCAAGATTCTATTTCGTTGAATTCAGACCCTGACCTGGAAAGTGTCGTGCGATTGGGTGATTCTGTGGCTAACGATGTCTTGAATGCGTGTAACCGTTCTCGGGGTCCACTCGTTCTCCCTTTTAAAGTTCGACCACATCAAACAGTACCACAGTCTGAAAATCAAAGTGCTACAATTGGAAACAGTGGGCAAATATATCTGACTATGAGAACATCAGTGTAAACAAGACACAGCTTGGAAACATTTTCAAGTGCATAGGGAACCTTCATGAGCACATATTTTCCTTGTGTTAATGCTTTGAGGCCCATAATTTAAGTGCTTGATGTTGACACAAAGTTTACTGTGGTTTAAATGTGACACATGCATTTTTGATGACATGGCATGTTTATTTTCAAGATAATATAGTGCATGGTGAGCTTTAAGCCTTATCCTTTTGCCGCGAAAACTACACCGCAGAACACCATAGACGCTTGGAGTGTACGCCCCCATCCAGATGTGGCATTCAGTAATTATTTCGTATTTATTATCAAATAAATGCTTCAATCTTAGTCTTTCTTCATCTGTAAGGTGTTACATGAAGAAATATGTTGCCATAATGACTTCAAATAAGAAGAAAAAAGAATTTATGTTTGCGGCATGTTACAAACCACTATTTTGCATAATTTTCCTATTTTTACCAACTTTTTCTACAAACTGCAGACTTATCTTGCTTATTTTAGTATTCAAGCTCAGAAAATGTGCAAATGTAGATGCTATTACACAAATATGAGTTTAAACATTGTTTTCCAGTGCGAAACCAGCACACGTGAAATTTTCCTAAAATTAGCAATGGTTCTAACATTATTACCTCCCTTTGTTTTCCATAATCTAAACCATAGCGGTTAAAAGATATATGCAAAATAATGTTCGATTTGTTACCGCGACACATTTGTGGAATACATGTATCAATTTTCGTATGATATACACAATTTTAAAATTTTGCGTTTTGCTATTAAGGGGGCAGGGGATATATTTTTGACCAAATTTCGAGTACCGAAAGGCTGCAAACAGTCAAATCCACTGCATCAAAACAGAAGTGACACAAGAAAGCCTTTTTGTGTCAGTGTCATAACATGGCAATATACATTGAAAATACAACCAAAGGCTTCTTCACTTGTGAAACTATGGCCCTTGATCTTTCCCCCCACCCACCTCATTTTTAATGAAAAATTAAGAATTTTGACCCATTTCATGGCATGCACAGAACATTCAAACAGAATGTAATCCTAGTTTTGGCTACATTACTCATTAATTTCATCCCTGTGCTTTGTTTATTTACCTAGAAAAGTGTCTCCCATACGTTTAGATTTTTCACAATTTACCTTCAAAGTATTGTTCTGTTTCTGCAGCGTGAAATATTGACTTCCGACAAAAGTGAAAACCTCCTTTTTGAAGAATCAAAATTTCCTTGCTAGGGGGCTGTGGCTAGTTTAAATGTTTTTTTTCCAAAATTGTGAGACATTCTTTCTACAACCTAACACAAGAAATACATCTTATAAATACCTAATTGATTTTTAAAGACCATATGTAACACCTACCCTAAAGATAAGTAATTTTCATGGACCCCCCTTTCAGTGATATATCCCCTGCCACCTAAAGCCACTTACCTCTCGATGAAAAACTATCGCTGTTAGGGGGCAGGGGATATATTTTTGACCAAATTTCGAGCTCCGAAAGGCCGCAAACAGTCAAATCCATTGCATCAAAACAGAAAGTGACACAAGAAAGCCTTTTTGTGTCAGTGTCATAACATAGGCAATATACATTGAAAATACAACCAAAGACAAGGCTGGCTTCTTCACTTGTGAAACTATGGCCCTTGATCTTTCCCCCCACCCACCTCATTTATAATGAAAAATTGAGAAATGTGACCCATTTCATGGCATGCACAGAACATTCAAACAGAATGCAATCCTAGTTTTGGCTACATTACTCATTAATTTCATCCCTGTTCTTTGTTTATTTACCTAGAAAAGTGTCTCCCATACGTTAAGCTATTTCACAATTTACCTTCAAAGTTTTGTTCTGTTTCTGCAGCGTGAAATATTGACTTCCGACAAAAGTGAAACCTCCTTTTTGAAGAATCAAAATTTCCTTGCTAGGGAGCTGTGGCTAGTTTTAATGTTTTTTTACAAAATTTTGAGACATTCTTTCTACAACCTAACACAAGAAATACATCTTATAAATACCTAATTGATTTTTAAAGACCATAGGTAACACCTACCCTAAAGATATGTAATTTTCATGGACCCCCCTTTCACTGATATACCCCCTGCCACCTTAATTAGCTGTAGGGTTAAATCATGTGTACACACGTATTACATTGCTATCTTTTCAAATCGCTTATCTCCCTTAATGTTCCGCTTAAATGACATATCACGCGTTCGTTGTTAGTAGTTGAACTCGAACCTGATTGTTTAACAATTATACTATGCGCAAAATTTAAAATGGGATGTACAATTCCGTTTAATCAAGTTTTATCATGTTTAATCTCAATACAAACAGAATTAAAAATATGGTGGAGCGCTTAACCCGCACGATCTTCAATTTGTTAAACGTGCATAAATTGTTGCTTAAAAAATACGATATTTTCGTGTAATCGTTTGAATATAAATCAATACACTACGATTCACACTTGTTAAATTAAATATTAATAGATCTACTCGTTAAAATTTCAAAATCACCATTACTTACCAATCTTACTAGTGAGGATTCTTATATTATGTAAAGCAAACAAAAACAAGACCTGTGTTAGTGAAACACAATGCCAACTACTGCGCTTTGAAGCCGCACCGCAGCCATATTAAAGAAATTTGATTATAAAAAATGCCCATAACTTCGCCAAAAATCAAAGGACCGGAACGAAACTCACATTTCATATGTTAGTCATGTAGGTAGACTCACATACCAAAAATCAGCTCATTATCTGACAGCGTTGTGTAAAAACCACCGTAAAAATGTTTTAGTTTAAAAATCTCCAAAGCCCATAACTTCGCAATAAATCAACAGACCGGGACGAAACGCAAACTTGACCTGTAGGTCATCAAGGTAGACTCACGTACCAACAATCGGTTCAATATCTGAAAACATTGCGTAAAAATATTCGGAAAACGTTTATTATAGAGAAAATATCTAAGCCCTAGGCCCATAACTTTGCCAAATATCAATAGACGAGAACCAAACTTACACTTCATCTGTAGGTCATGTACGTAGATTCACATACCAAAAAATCAGCTTAATATCTCACAGCTTTGCGTAAAAACCTACCGGAAAACGGAAATTTTCGAAGTACATAGCCAATTACTTCGCAAAAAAATCAATGAACCAGAACAAAACTCACACTTTATCTGTAATTTATGTAGGTAGATTTACATACCAAACATCGGCTCAATATCCGAAAGCGTTGCGTAAAAAAAACTTCGGAAACGGTAATCATAGAAAATAAATCTAATTCAAATGGACAGAAACGAACCTTACACTTCATCTGGAGGTCATTTAGGTAAACTCATATACCAAAAATCAGATCGATATCCGAAAGCGTTGCGTAAAGCAAACCTCCGAAAAAACGGAAAATTTCCAATGTCCATAACTTCGCCCTGTCGGAAAGAAGTGGATATGATGAGTTGACTCAGAGTGAATGACCATTCCATCCCACTTGAAGATGATCCACCCAGAAAACAATTTCACCTTGTTCCTTGTTTATTAAAACAATGTCAAACTAAATATGTATTTTACTGTTTAACATATATATAAGAACAAATTTACTCTTAAGTCAATAAAAATAGCATTCCCAAAGTCAACATATACACTGCACATGTTTACAAGTTTTATTTAATCATCAAGAAGGTCAAAAGCCCTACTTTTACAAAGTAAGCATACAGTGATTGCAAAGCAAATAGTGATTGAATGATTATACAAAGTAATAATACGTTTCATTGCAACAATACATACATTATTATTAAATTGTGGACTAATACATTTACAACAATCGATAGTATATATGTAATAAGTTATGTGTATTAACGTCAAATTATCATTATCTAATTAAATACCACCATATATAAAAACATTAAAATGTACAAATGTTCGATCGTCTAAAAATGAAAATTCGATATAATATTCAAATACTATTTACTAACCTCAAGTAACAATGTTAGTTTTGATGCGATATATGCTTATATCACTAATAAATATAGCACTATGTACATGTTACAGAGTAATATAACAACAATAGAATTGCTTTCGTACATTAAGCTATCTTACGGTAAGCTGTATTAAAAGGCATATCAATAATGGTCCATGTATGTCACAATAGCATTATCATTTGCCTCTTCTTGCTACAAATACGAAACGAAAATATAGGCGGCCATAAGGTTCTGGTCACATTACACTATTTAATAAAACGGATAATATGACACGGTGTATGTAGATAAACAAACACGCAAAAAAATGTATTGAAATAATGACGTTTGATATTAATTAACAAGTGTTTTATCAATCAAATACTGACTACCTGAACGAAAATAAACATGTTACAAACGTCATGTAATATACAGTATAATACAAACAGCAATTATATGAGTGAAGTAATTGAATCTGATATAATAGCTGTAATACAATACAATACATTACAAAATTCTTGTCGTAGAAGACATTAAGAAATTGGCACGATACGGTTACATAACTTTCATTGACAAGAAAATGATGACAATTGATAAAAACATTCAAATACAGTTTTGACGGTAAATTTAAAACGGCCGTTTAACACATACATAGGTAAACAAGGAACATATTAATTTCTATCCCTTACTAAAATGATTTTATATGAAACAGCACATTTTGTGTAGCCACGTTTTATTTTCAGTAGTAAATACAAAAATATATGTGTGCATGTTAGGTCGGTGTCTGTAATCAAATGGCACATACTGAGATGAATACATCATACACTCTAAAACAAAGGGAAATTCATCTTCTAATATACTACACATAGTAAACTTTCTTTCGCCCTGGAGAAGGTTTGGCCCATCTCCCTCTTTCTACATGCAATCTATGTGAAGAATTGTGCACAAATCTAAATAAGGCTGAAAATTAAAAGGGGTGATGCAAATCGGCTCTTCTTGAGTTCCTCAATCTCTTAGTTTAGTTTTAAATGAAATTATCTCTTACATTTTAGTTTACATTTGAAATAAATACTTATTATTATATATTATATTATTTCCGACATCTTGAAAAAGCCATATATTGTAAAACGCTAAGTTACAAAGCATGTCCTTAAGTAATGAACATCAGTGGATTTTATTACGAAGAATATTGCAATCTTTAACCAACATTAAATTAACATTTTAGAAAACTTATTTTCTGATGATCTTATCAACTTGATCCAATTTGTTATAATGTATCTTGAAGATTAAAAGTGAAGACGACCAAGTTCGCTAACACCCGCGCAGAGATTTCACTGACACCAGCATAGGTTGATCAAGTCCCTGCCTTCATATCCAACCACGTGATGATAGCCGAGCTAAATGGTACATTCATTTTCCCGTTGTTATTTTTACTTTTTGTTTTAATTTAGGTAATTTATTATTTTATTGGGAACCTAAACTTATACACTATTTGCAAGATATAAAAGAAATGATATTGTAGTTTAGTTTATTAGTTTATATGTGAGAAAATGGAACAATAACTCTGCGTGGATATTGGAAGTTCGCTTTGTACAAAGTCATTTTCTGCACATCTTTACATCGAAGATTTTATTACAAACTTGCATATGCACTCGCTCAGCGAACATACCATTAACAAAGCCCCAAACTTTAATGCCATAGTTTGAAAATGGAGTTATAAGTCTAATTAAGAGTTTAAATCTGTGGCTCACATAAATATCAGTAAATTTATATAAATATTCATTCATAAAAAAAATGATTTTAATGCTTGTCTTGTAAGCGTAGTTTGTGTTTTCGAAAAGGAACCTCAGGGCGTAAAAACAATTTCGAGATAATTAAATTTGCTTTCAATATCAATCCGTTTACCGTTATAATTTAAATTTTAAGAAGCTGTTCGCCCACCCTATCAGAAAAGCATACTTATTTTTAGAGTGTTCTCCAAAAATTTCCAGCGCTGACAATAATTTTGAAGTAAATCAAAGCCTGTTTGTAAATCATTATTCGAGTACACATGTAAAACTTATTGTATTAAATGCAAACTCCTGAATATTGCATCCAGATATATTTTAATTGTGATTATCTACACATTAAGGTCATTTAACTTCGAAAGTTTGAGCGAAATCAACCAAGCATGAGTTGAAAACACACAGTTTTAGGACTTAATATTATACATGAGAGAAACATACAAATGGCTTTTATCCTGCCACAATCGTCGCAACCAAAATTCCTTTCTTTAAGGTTATTTTTAAATCAAGGTTATTCCACCGTGAAAGTTAAAGGGGAGTTGAAAACGTAAAATGTTGGGGCTATTCACTTTTCTTAATAATTATCTACATGTTTAAGTTATTCAACTCTAACAATTAGACAGCGATCCGCTCAGTAATTAAAGCGGAGTTCAAAACACTAGCTTTGGGACGTACGCGTTTATTTCCTTTACAAATAATTCCACCTGTATTCAAATAATCATAAGCAGATCGCACAAGACAGCACAATATGACATGGAAGTTTTGAAACAAAGAGAGTGACTCACTCTAGGTCAGTCCAGGATTTTTGAAATACATTCCATGTTTATTTTAATGTCTATAGCTGCATCATATGCATGAACATACCGATATGAATGTTTTACAACAATGCTTTCTGGTAAACGTAGCTTTAATTTTTGATCTACAACATTTTATTTTGTTGCCTGAATGTGTAATATTAGAGATAATGTCAATCGAAGGGTCTCCCGTTTTCTGAATTTTATTCAGCTGGAAACTATTCCTAAACGTACCTTACTATAACAAAAAATTCAAAATCACAGGGAATCACAATCGCTATAATGATTTCTGCATGTATTAGTAATATGCTTCACTAAACTTAAATAACAGATAATGAATAACCCCATATACCACGTTTACACTGATGTAGTGGTTCAGAGAAAATTTTAATGTTCACCTCAACGTGTGACAGATGTCTAAAACACAGCCTTGTTTTTCATGTATGCGTTGTATTGCCTTCTCAAACTATGTGATTCCTTTCAACTTATTTGTAAATTTTGCATAAAACCAAACAGACACACTTTCATTAAAACAGAATTGGCATAACACATATAATTTTTCGTGTTAATAATTGAGAAATAATTTGATATTACAATACCTTCACAACGTTTGCTAATTGAGAGCCTTAAATTTGTCAAATAAGCTATGATTTTTTTTTACCTTATTGATTCAACAAACGTTATTGCAATTTCAAAACAATTATCAATAAATCTCAATAATAATATTTAACATACGCAAATAATATTATATAAACAATGTGGTTCATATATTCAAACGGAAATGTTACTGAAACTTACATTTCATGACGTGAAAACATGTAGCTGAAGTCAGGATACAAAATCCATTCAATTAGCATTCTGAACTGATTTTGTAAAATGTCATGACAATACATGTACATTGGATAAATACCGCTGTCTAACTTCAAGGGTGTCGAATCCACGTTCTTTGTCGAATGATGAACCGTGAATTAAAACATCATTAAGACATCATCAGTGCAAGTATCCATTGATTGTCGAATGTTAAACCTCAGTGAAGACATAAATTATACAACAGCAATACGAAAATAAATTAATTGTCGAATGTTAAACATCAATGAAAATATCATTATTTCACCAACAATTCATGTATCTATTCGGCCGAGTGTTTAAGCTCAATTAAAACATCATTACAACAAAAGCAATACATGTATATTAAATCGTAAAATACTATGTACATATTTTTATGCATTTCTAACTGGTATTAGCAAAACACAATATATTGGCAAAACGAATGCCGTTATTGTCAGGTTTTCGAATAAGCTGTCTAAATGGTTTGTGACAACAACAAGTACACTCTAACCAAAGCAACCAAAATATTGACCAAAAAGAAAATATCTGATCCGCATTCATTTCATTTACCGCCTTCGTCAGTTTAAATAAAAGCATCTTTTGTGGTGTAAGCACAGGCGTTTTATCACTCTCAACCGGATGTCTTCTTCGTCTAGGTTGCATCATCTGCCTCACGAACTTTAGAGCTTTGTTGTCGATGTACGGGTCGTCCAAACATCGGCCGTCCACGTAGCTCTGCCAACGGATGCTGTTATGTTCCATTGCACCGCCTATACTAAACTCTTTGGCAACTTTATTCTCCATCCTCTTAAACTGGTGTTGTTTTATTATGTTTGATTCCGATGTCTTTTCAGAAGTGTTGAATCCTTCCACCAAATCACACTTTGTGATGACTACACCCAGTTCAATATTGTCTGAAAAAAGAATGCTACTGATTTTCATATTGTGACATTCGCGCATTATTATTTTATTATGTTCCTCAAATAATTATAACGATGTTTATAAAATAAGTGGGTTAATTTGTTGATGTCTTTTTTCAGTTTAATAAACGTAACAAAAATCTGAGTTTATTTCAAACGTTGTAAGCGAACTATGTTATACCTTGTTATATTATTTCCTTGAGTGTGTTTCCTTGACTATCATGTCAAAATTAACAAAGAGTGCGAATTGTTTGTTCATAAACTACTAACATTTGACATATCCTGTTGCCTGGTCGTGAGATTCTAATAAACTTCGGACGATTTCGACTTATGCAGTCGGCAGTGATTGAAAGGCACTTGCAACAAACACAACTCTTGTTACCGCCCATTCCTTGCTATTGCTCGGGTACATTTTCTGTAAGCAACCTACACCATAATCTTTCTGCAACTTTTGTAAGTACTAAACCGATGTTCCTGGAGGAATGAACCCTGAAAAATAACAGTGTAGTATTTCAAAATGGTCACTAACCTTAGTATCACACACATGTGTAAATCATCCATGCCACTAGTTTAATTAAGTTTATTATATTAGGCTATTTGATCTCTCAAGTGTTCTGCCACGCTCTGTGTTGTTTATGCTTAGGATACACACATTTAGCTAAACACGTCTTGATTATTATTTTACGTCAAATCAAATAACTCTGCTCACCGTTTTGACTTATTTGATTTTGATCAAGTAAAGTTTGACGAACAGAAAGCCCTCCAGGAAAAATATAAATGGATTACTCGATATCTATATATGGACCATGCACCTCAAAAAACTGCTTCGAGTAATTTTCGTGTGTAAGCAAATTGCTCAACACTCATCCCTGGGACGGTTATGATGTTAGGCAACTTATGCAGACAATTGGAAAATGCTTCTTTTGTAAACCATGGAAATTATACTTCTCAATCCCACAGTTTTCAAACCTATATATATATATATATATATATATATATATATATATATATATATATATATATATATATATATATATATATATATATATATATATATATATATGATCATTAGACTATTGTACGTTTCACAAAATCTAAAGACATACACCATTTTTAAATGCCTTCGATTGTTACACATGGCCCAATTTATAAGTTTAAACTATACTTCATGAACATGAAAGAACTTAAAATTGAACCACTATACAAAATTGAACCACTATAAACATGAACTTGTTAGATTTCATTAAAACAAATACTAACACTGTTTCTAGAATCAAATAAAGTTCCACTGTATCGAAAAGACAAGGACATTTGTAAAATAAATATGATATTTGCCATATAAATGCAAGTGTTTTTGATGCCACGTTCCCGTGACCAGCTTTGGCTTTGTGGATATATTTCCCCGTCATGGCTGTGATGATGGTGTTCACCATTGCACTCTTTCCTACACCGATGCTGCCCAGAAGAAGAAGAACCTCTGGATCTTTTCTGTCCAGTCTAATCTCAACAAAAGTAATAACGCACCCATGCCTAAACGCTTTGTAATTGTTGATATACAAGTCATACTTTATTTAAAGTTTGCATTATTTTAGAAAAATCACTATTCTTCATTACCACATACTTGTCAAGATATATTACTTTACATGAAATCATTAAGCTGTTTTTAAATCTTAAACTTATATATTAAGCATTTTGAAATATAAAAATTATGGAAATATTTAACCAGTGAAATGAACAACGTTTGATCGCGAATTTTGCGGATTGTTAATTGGACAGTCCATGCAAACATCATTAAACAAAGTTATGGTCATTTATACGCCATAAAAAGTGCATGGTTTAAATGTGAGATATTACCCTATTTACAATCAAATTTGTTCACACATATTATTCCATAATATGTGTACCGGATCGTTTAGTCGGTGTTGCATTTTAAAACAACTTTATCCCCATGTATATTAATGAAACAGCAGATTCAATATTAACACTGAGTATGTCTGTAAATAAGAGCGTTCTGTAGGCTACACTAAGGTATTGTTGTACACATGCAGTAAAATGCCTTTCAAACTTCGAAATACTATTAATTTACATTTAAGAAATGGTTTCGGACTTATAGCTATAAATACCAATAAACTACAGATGAAATTGAACGTTCTTACATATTAATATTCGTTATAATTATTTGACACGCGGATCCAAGTGAAATATTTACTTTACCGATTGCACAGCTCTGCAATTTTAAAGATCAGTTCAGCGTTTTCTTCCCGTTTGTTTAACTGATCTTTGTCCATGTCCTTTTGTGTTGCGTCTAATAAAACGTATTGAGAATTTAATTATCAATTATCGCCAATACAAAACAAAGGAATGCACGCACTAAAGCATGAGTGTATTATTGAAAAACTCATAATCGAAATGTGTCCTTTACAAAAATTTGCATTTAATTTATCCAGCTATTCAGTCCGGTCTACTGGCGGAAAATTCTATACAATTGTATCGGCTGTAGATAAAGGTCAATAAAAAAGAAACTTTGGGTGAGATAGCTACGCCGTAAACGAACTGAACCAATACTCGACAAGTTAATATTGATAACCTATGCTTGTTTTGACAGTTGAAAAGGCTATAAGCCAGAAGGAAAATAAAACGTGTTTAACCATGTACAGAAGACATGACATCCTTAATATTTCCGTTGTCTGGCCCATCACTGCCGCAATTTATATCTGCAGAAAAACACAATCGAAAGAATACACTTGAAGAACAGTTGCAACAATAAGCAATATGATAATCTTACGAAGATAAGAAACAAATTTTAATCTATAACAATTAAATTAAAATATACGGCATGCGTATGTTTTCCATATCGATTGTATCCTCATTGAACAATTCATCTGTTTTGACAGAGTTAACGAATACGAACGTTTAACAGATTTTGATTAATCGAGAAACTCGTCTTGTATGTCGATTAGGCTACTCCAGTTAAAAGCTCATATGCTTTGTGATGTTGTTTTTCATTAAGAACTACCGGGTAATTAAGTCTACAGGAATAATGTTATCATTGGCAGACGTAATTGCTTTGAGATTTTATACGAAAAATAAGTGTGTATATGAAATAATTCTTATTTGCAACCAAAATCTGCTCATTGTTAGTGTACTTAACTCGAGTTTGCTATTGCTGAAGGGGGCCTTTTCACGTTTTGGTAAATTGACAAATTAAAAAAAGTTGTTTCAGATTCGCAAGTTTTCGTTTTAGTTGTGATATTTGTGAGGAAACAATAATACTGAACATTAAACATGCTATAAATAGTCATTATATGCATCTTTTGACGATTTAAAAGCCTTAAAATTATAAAGCGTTGCAACGCGATTCGATTAAATAATTTGGAGTGTTCTGTTTTTGTCGTTATATTTTGTAAAACTACGAGGATTGCTTATATAAAGTATAAAATGCATCCGTCATTGTATGAGCACGGATGGCCGATTGGTCTATGTGGTAGACTTTTACTCCAGGACTCCAGGGATAAGTGGTTCGAACCCTGTTCAGGGTTACTTCTTTTTCTTTTTTAATTTTATTCTTGTTTTTTTTTTACTGGAGCTTTTTAGATCCAATGTTTACATTTATCAATATAAAGCATTAAATGACAAACTGCAAAACATGCCAAAATCTGTGAAAAGTCCCCTTTAACGTCGATGTGCTGAGTACATAATTAATGGGATTGCCCTTTTCTGAAGTAAGTGCAATTAAACCATATGGTCTATTCTGTAAACATACTCTATATTTATCTTCTTGCTTTGAAAAACATATAAAAACTAAACATAATATTCCACAAACTTTATTAAAAATAAGCAGTATATTGCACTCACCTTGAATTTGAAAGTTGTCCATTTTACAAGGTATGTTGTCGAATACGACGTTATGTGTACGAAGTTGTTTTTTTTGTTATCTACCGGGTCAGGTGCGATCATTGCATACAAACGTGAGCTTGAGTGTTGAAATATCGTGTATGTTTAAAAAGTCGTACATTATCTCAATATATTGGCCATTAAATCATTTGTTTATACAAATTTAAAGCCAAATACATTTTGTTCAAATAATCATTAATTGAAGAAAAAGTATTTTGCTTTAAATTTGTCTAAACAAAATGTATACGTGTACTGCGGTTATTGCATAATCTAACTATTCCAACATCTTACTGTTTCAATTAAATTGTGCACTCACATGGGATATTACACCCACTACTAAATCGAAAGGCTTGCCATTGGATATGTCTATTGGTATCGCAGCAGAGTTATCTTTACTTAGCCAAATAAGAGGTGTACCAGTATGATGCAGATCATGTAAAAAGCACTGCAATTTAAAATCAATATATCGTCCTGTCTTTTTGTATAGTAATAAACTGTATATTATGTAAAACCAAAATATGCTTGCTAAGAAGAATATACTTTATATATTTATATAACAGTAACCGGTTTTCAAAAGATTTGGTTATTATCCTTTGAGTTGTATTTGTAAGAAACTGTTAGTCTTGTAAATTAAAAGCAATTGTAAAATGTTTCCATATCAGAAAAATAATATTGTGTATTTACATGTCACAATATTTGTTCAATTCCCTTACATCCTTTCGTTGCCTTAACAACAAATAAACACAACTATTTTCTTGGAACTAGCCGCTGGGACTCACATACACTCCGTTTATTATTATATTTATCTTCCTAACAACCATGATAAAATATACATCAAATAATAATTTCTTCAGTCATCATACAGTATTATCATATGTCAATTAAGTTCGATAAATGTATCAATTACTCAATTCCGTTCATCACTTCCATAATATGAAATATTCACAAATTACTCTTAAAATTAATACCATGCGAGTTCCCAAGGCTGAATGACAAAAACTGACCACTCTTCACTCATGCACGAATTTCAGTGTGCTTCTACAGCGCCACCTAGTGGCAAATACATACTGAAGAGAAAGTAATTTTCGTCTTTTTCAAGAAATTTCAAACGCCGAAAATTATATGTATCTTCATGCTGGAAATAAGAAATATTAAGCTGTTAATTTACGCCAGGTAAAAAATACACACATATATTGCTATGAAGGCTTCTGAATAAAAAGTGCATTCCGATTCCTTTTTGTTAAAGACCATATTTTCCAAACGTTATCCTATTAAGTATGTCACAAAATCATGTTATATATAAAAATATGTCTGTATACGTTTGCAGTGTAATTATTTTAAGAGATGTATTTAAGAAGTATACATAACTTAATGTTAGTGTTATAATAAATATTTATTATGTATTGCTTAGTTTAAAATGTAATTGTCTTGTAACATAATCCGATATACTGTGTTATTCGAGGATATTTCATTGATATGCTTTGCCACATGCTTTGTGTGTATTTGTGTAAATGTAGCAACATTAATAATGCATAGTCATGTGTATTATTGCCTTAGTGTAATTTAACTAACTGTTAAATGTAAACTTATTGAAAATATATATATTAAATTATAGCCTGCTACTATTAAAAACCTTGTCAGCCGTAAGTTGAGTGGTTAAATTTCGTTGAGAATTTCAACAATTGTATTTCTTGGTAATGCTTTGTATTGCCAATTAAATTATTAATATTGATTTTGCATTAATCGTTCATATGTGAAACCCTCACTTTACGTTAATATAATTGTTATATGTTTAGCGTTTAGCTGACATTTTTGTATTATACATGCGATCGGTAATTAAATATGAAAAATGAGTCTATCTAAAGAAAAAATACTAATTTCTATGCTGAAAATGTATTGAAAGTTTAATTTTAAAGTGTCTAATCGAATATCAGCAAACAGTGTATTGCATTGAGTCGCAGCTGGTGTTTATTGTACTCTACCAAGAGTTATATGCATATCTGTTTAACAATATGCCTTTCAAGTGTTTTATTAAACATGTTTTTTTACAATTTTACACGGGTTTTGTATTTGTAAATGTTTACATGTTCTGGTGGACCTGAACCGTACGGCTCCCTTCAAGAAAGAGCCTGCCTGTCCTAAGCGATCAACAAGAAGAAAAGATTTAATATAAATATTTTATTTTAAATGTACCAGTGGGTGGAAAGTTGTACGAGCCTGAAGAATGTGTTTATCTAACAAAATATCATCTCATTACATCACACATACAAGTTCGATGATCACAGTGTAGAGCATTCCCAATAACATTACAGAATATATTACGTACATATTTTTCAATGTTAAACGACACCATAAATTATTACTTAATTATACAGGGAAACAACCGAAACAAAACACTGCAATCGTATACACCTGAATACAAACAACTGGTCTTTAAACTGAAATTACACAATTAAACTAAAAGCACAAATCTGATAAATAGCATATTTGAAAGAAATCTAATTGTTCGAATTTTTATTCAAAATAAAATACAAATAAACTTCTATATTCATAAACTTAAGTATATAATATAACCTTTTATCGGATATAACCTTTTAAACCTATACATATGGTTTCGATTTAATCACTTATTAGAATACACATAAATGATGTGTACATCGTAGTTATATGTGATATATGCAATTGAATCAACTATATTACACGATATATAACACAGATACAAACAAAGCATCTACAAGAAGAATAATCAGAAATAAGTATATATTTGAAATATTAAAATTTACTATGTGCATGTATGGTTTTATTATCAATGCGCACTCCTATACGAATGGTCCCTGCACGAATTTAGTTTTAATCGATCCGTTATTGCAGACAAATGTGTTATAGACAACCGAATGAAAAAATGACTGAAGACACTTACTCGGCTGAGATTTAAAAAAAACAATAGACATTTTTTTCATATTGTTGGATAAAACATAATTATAACATTTTACTATTGAACATGTTCATTTTTGGACATTCTTAGTTACGGTCGGTTTCATTGAAAGAACGAACTTTAATTTATAGTATAAAATAAAATCGAAGACTGTCATTCATTAGTAAATTAAATATACAAACGATAGAAATATGGTATTAACATTGCGTATTGAATTTGCTCTATTATAGAATATAGTTAAATCGTATTTCGCGACACGTGTTAACACTAAAATAAGTGTTGTCACAATTGTTGTTTGATTGTTATTATGCAATAAATATATAATTGTGCCTGAAATGAAAGCTGCACAATAATTTAAAAACTGCTATGATTATGTTGTCGGCGTACGATATAGTCTGACACAACAAAATAACGAGCATATCCCTCGCATAGCCGTCTGACCAGCTTAAGTACTTTAAGAGTTATCGCGGGAGCCAGATTTATTAATATATGTATCGATCGTCAATAATGTTAAGTTATTTCAGATCCATATTTCATTTTTCAACTATTTATGTAACTACAGAAACCACAATTTTGGACCGAAGAAAACAATGATATAACGTGTATATTGCACATAAACCGGGCGGTTTAGAAACCAATCGATCGAAGAAAGACTATGCCTACTATGTAAAGAACCAAATCAGGTCGAAACAGAATACCATTTCTTATTTGAATGTCCATTCTACCTTTGTGTAAGATTATCTCTTTATAACTGTGTCTCAAAGATTAAACCAAACATAACTAACATTCCGTATAGCGAGAGGCTAGCATGTATGCTGACTGATAAGAGACTTATTTATAAATCTGCATTGTTCATTCAAGATTGCTATATAAAACGTTCGGAAGCATTATATATATCCGACAGACATTAAAACAAATCAATATGTAAATGATACTACCTATGTTAATAGTATTACTTATTTTTACATGAACTTGAATACTATGACTGTAAGTCAACTTGTAATTAATTAACAGAAGCTTTTGTTCTGAACTATCCCTGTTTTCACTTCAAACAATATCACTCTTTTTATTATCGTGATCTTTCTTGCACTATATTGATGTGATTGTATGACTACACCCACAACATGTCAACTTAGTGACTCGTAAGCCATTTATATGGTTGGGTAGTACAATGTTTTGTAAATATATTTGTTTATAATAATATTGATCGTATAAATACCAGTAATAGTTTATGTACTACGCGTCACCTTAATAAAGCTACTATGCCCTTCCAACAAGGCTATATGGTTTCCATATGGGTTTTACTTGGGCGTGCCCATATGCTCAAGCCCATGTTAATTCCATATACAAAGCTTTTCAGGAAAACCTAGTAAGTGTTCCATTCAATAAAAAAAATCGATTTTGCTATCTATAAGAGCAACTTTTTTGTCTGAAAATAACAATTACGTGCATAACCCCGATATTTGTTGACCCACATGGTACCCGAACGGTCCGTATGTGATTGCAATCTGATTAACGACATCGGATTTCAACCTTTGCGCAAAATAAAGTGTGTATGATTTTATAAAGACGTGTAAGTCATGAATGAAGAGATAAATAAGATAAAACTGTAAAAACAGTGTCACTAACTCAACGGACAATGTCACACTTAAAGCCACACAACTTATTTGGCATAGTAAATTAAAGTATAAATAAGAAAAATATTTAATCTATGCCAATTAGAATATGTATGGTGGTTACAAGGTAGAAATCCGTCTTTTTGCGCTTTAAAACTTAAAAAATAATCACGTGTGTCGAAATGGACGTTTATGTCTAGAAATCCTACTTTCGGTTTTAAAAGCGTTACAGTTTAAAAAATAATAAATTGCTTGCTTACTAGGCTATAGATTTAATTTTACCTATGCCAATTAGAACATATCTGGTGGTTACAAGGTAAAAATCCGTCTTTTTGCGCTTTGAAACAAAAAAATAATCGCGTTTGTCGAAATTGACGTATATGTATAGAAATCTTACTTTCGGTTTTAAAAGCGGTACCGTTTAAAAAATAATAAATTACTTGCTAACAAGGCTATAGATTTAATTGTATCTATGCCAATTGGAATATATATGGTGGTTACAAGGTAGAAATCCGTCTTTTTGCGCTTAAAAACTTAAAAATAATCGCGTTTGTCGAAATGAACGTATACGTATAGAAATCCTACTAATGGTTTTAAAAGCGGTACCGTTTGAAAAATAAAAAATTACTTGCTAACTAGGCTATAGATTTAATGACAATTTTGCACACTTTCAAAGTGCACCTATATATATTGATTATCATGTATTTCATTTCAAGGAGTGTGGCTTTAAATAACGTCAAACGTCAAATTTTGGCATTAACACATCTGGGCTATTCCTGTTAGCCAAAGATGAACTCTCACATGATACATTCGTTTCCCTACTTTAAATGTCAAATTCACAAAAAGGCGTTTCGTGTGTTAAACTTGTCTCCGTACTTCGGATGTCAGGGTCAAACTGAAGGTCAAATTTGGTCATAAAATAGATTGTCCAAGCCATAACTTTTTTATGTATCATGTAATTGTAAGACAACTTACCAAATATGACAACCATGAAGAATCTGAGTGTCGTGTGTTTAACCTGGCTCATTATCTCAAAGTTCAAGTTCATAAATAGGTGAGAAATGTCAATTTGTTTCATAAACAGCTTGATTTTGACATAAGCGGGGTTTTTAGACAAAAGTGGAATGTGAAAATATCCATGTTATTTCGATAATCTACATGTTTCTTCTATAATGTCAATCCTTCAAGATTTGGTATCCGTGAATTCAGGTGAGTATTTAAGGGCCACCATAGACTTTTTGTTTTATTCCAAATGATCGTTCTTTTTCATGGATGTAAAACCACAATTTGCCATCATATAATTGGATTGTCTGATTATCGTATATACTAGTTTTTATTATTCTGATGAACTCAATTGTCCGACCTTTTGTGCTTTCCAGCTCTAAGGATGCATTTTAATTTTTCTGACTGGCTACATAATTTCATCAACCTTGCCAACGTGTTACAGACGGACGCGCGCGCGCACGAATGCACGGACGGAATGACTCCAAGTATATCTATATCCTTACGCCTTTTGACGGGAGATAAAGATATTCGCAATCAATCAATAAACAGTTTAAGAATTTTCAACATATGAACACGCAGTGTTGCAATTGTGATATATGAATGACACATCGTTAATAGTATGTAATTTCATAAATTTCTGCATTATATAAAACGAAACGCGTCAACTTTATGATCGTTATGAAACAAAAGAACATTATTGAATAAAACTGACTGTAAATAATTATGTGAAGAATGCATAAGACATTCATTGTAAGGGTGGACGTTGATACTATTGATACCCAAAAGCAAACAAAAGATAAAACAAAACATATTAATGTTGTTGCTTTGCGTGTAAGCACATTGTTTTTGGTACATTTGTTTAATATTTGCATTTGGAATTGAATATAGAGTTAACACATGGTTCACGTTTGCGAACTTAACGTCATGCCATCTGAACTGTAAGTCAATATATGAGCTTTGTCAGGACAGAAGCTGAGATCATAACATGTTTAAACTTTTTAATGATGCCATCATTGCATTCACATGATGTTCCTGTTATTGTAATTATTATTCGTTGCTGTTGCGTTATCGGACTGAAAATAAGTGTGTTTTTAAGTTCAACGAAACGTTTACCTCCCTCCACTTTAATTTAATGTGGAATATACTACCAAAATGTTAAGACATACTAGTACATAAACTCTCATTTATTGAGAAAAACAACAGGAGATTTAAATGTATTGTGGTCGTAATACACTAAAATTATTTTATGATATTATTTTGGTTTGTGGCTGAGACCCATTTACAAAAAGGAGGCAGACAAAAAAAAACTATTGCAAAAACAACTGCTTTAGGTTTCTATTCGTTCAACCTTTCAATGATCACCATTTTGTTTCAATTTTCATGAGTGAATCATTGTTTTGGTTTTCCATCGTGCTTCTTTCGAGGTAGTATCATCCTTTTCACAAAATGCTCAACGATTTCTAAAAACGGATTATCTTCCCGTTGACCGTCAACGATGCTTACCAACTTTGAACACTAATGTTTCAATTAACTCTTGATGTCGAAATACTTCGCTAAGTCCTGTTGATGATTATTGAATGTTTCCAAGCTAAAACAGAGATCTATCAAATTAAAATCAAAAACGTGTCATCGTGTCATTTCCCGTCGATTCCCGCGGCCCTTGATAGCGCAAATCAATTTTTTTTATAACATTATAGTTCGTGTTTTAATAATAATTTCTAAATTTGGTTTCAGCTGCAACATTTTAAAAATAATACTACTACGCATGCATAAGATCTTTTTTATTTTTCATGTTATAAGAAGGTGACGCGTGAAATCTGATCCATCGTTTATACACATGAACAGGCTTGTCGTGTAACTTGCATACCAATTAACGCTTTTAATTTACACTTTGTGTTAGCTATGGACAGAATGTTGCCTCTATAAAAGAGTATGTTGTTTTCAAGACCGTACATTGCTTAAATGTATAAGGTAATATTGAAGGTTTATTATTTTGTTAGTGTTTTTTATGTTTACATTAACTAATATGTACATTTTTATTTAAAATTTAGACTTTTTAAAATCATTACTAAAAAAAATCAGTTTAGATTAGGCAATATTCCAAAGATCATCAACTATTAAGTTTATTTCATAGTATAGATGTTTATATTGCCTTTAAAATGTTACTTACATTCAAGTGCAAAAGTAAAGGCAACTATTCAATTAAAAAGTCTGCCTCTGTCTGACATCTAAAAAAGTTTCGCTTATAATGTTTTCGAAAAAGCATCATGCGGCGTTTGATCTGGGTTTACGCTGTTTGCCAAGGCCTTTTTCTAGACGCTAGGCATAAATGGGTTAAACAAAATACAAAGTAAATTAAATTATGGTTCAAAGCAATATTTACAAACCTGTTCAAAGTTTAAAAGGCCATAAACAAACGAAATGAAACATAACATCGAACAATTATCACAAATCTGATAAATTGCGTATCACTGTGATTATCCCCCGTGCTTGGTAAAATGTATACACAAACATCAACACGTGAAAACGTATGCGTATTACTTTTCATTGTATTTCTGGTGTACAATTTCTAACTCTGTTAGTATACTAACGTCTCGAATACTCGATAAATGTGATAAAGTGTATGGCTCTCGAATCATCAATACATACATTATTGCGTAACTCTCCGCTATTATTGCGTAACTCTCCGCTATTATTGCGTAACTCTCCGCTATTATTGCGTAATGTTCGCCCATAGTGCCTACTACACCAAACGTTTACACGTACCATGTACTTTTCAGATAGTTTTATTACAATGTACAATATACAACATTAAAAAAAGTTTTTCATATATATTAATTACAACTATAAACTAGAGCATCCGACATATGTGGCAAATTGAAGACTTGCAGACGGCAAACCGATAAAAAGAATTTTCTTTTTCAAAGTATTTGCAAAACAGAAATCAGGTTTAGTTTGGGAATTTACTACGAACCTGATCAGTACATGTGTTTTCCTTAAAACTAACTAACTGTCAGAAGAATACTGAGCATTTGTTTAAAATAAGTTATGTAAACAAAACATAATTCATAACTTACAGTAACACATTTCAAGACAACGTGATAGTACTTGACTAAGGCATTTCTCTTCAACAAATATAATTGAATTCTGAAAAACAAGTCAAGATCTAGTACGTTATATCTGAAATGTGCTGTCTTTGTGAATTGCTTCCACTATTTCAAACTCCTCGCTTTGGGCTACTGTAAAGTGTTGCTTCCATTTGCCATTCAGGCCTGTAAGAAAGTAAATCAATAGGAATTATTCTGTGATATTGTTTATGGCCGCCGATGATTATCTAACTCTAAACTTTATGCATGAAAAGAACCACTTTAATATGACGAACACATTACTTTTTGTTTCGGAAAAACTATAAAAATAGTATTTAAGCGTGTTCAGTGGCCAGTATTGCTATGTGCTCGTTATACTTTAAATTGTCTTCAGAGATTCCGAAAAGGCTACTAAAACGTCTGAAAACATATTAAATGAAACCGTTTGTATATAGTTTTAATGACTCAAAAATATATATCGCAAAGACTAGCACTGCTTAAGATCAGTCCCTTACCATATTTGTCATCCAGCGGGGCCCCATGCACTTTTCCGCTGGTAGCGCCTTGCTGCGGGTTTGAAAGGCTGCCCCTGAAATGTACAGTGGGTCCTAGTCCGGAAATTCTTGAAAAATAAACCATTCATAAATCGCTTCTTGTGAACATTTTACCGAGCCAATGCAATGAAATTGGTTTCAAAATAAAGGTTTGAAATCGTTGTTAAGGATAATCTGACTAAAATATATGTATGAAAAATATTGTATGATTAACGAATGTGTTACATGTATGTAAAACAAGCGTTGTGTTTGTGAAACACTATGTCCCCATATATTTGAACTTTGACCTTAAAGGATGACCTTGACCTTGACCTTTCACCACTCAAATTGTGCAGCTCCATGAGATACGCATGCCAACTATGAAGTTGCAATCTTCAATATTGCAAAATTATTGCAAATGTTAAAGTTTGTAGAAAAAACAAACAAATCAACAAATAAACCAACAGACAGGGCAAAAACTATATGTCCCTCATTATAGTGGTGGGGGACATAAAAATATTGTATGATTATCGAATGAGTTACGTTTGTAGGCATTGTAGTTTCTATTCAAATGATAACTTGTGAGTCTTGTGGATTTATCATTTATCAGTAAGAACACTATGTTCGCTGCAGGCGTACAGTTAAGAATATATTTCATTCGCACCAAGCGCGTTCGAAAATTTCCATAATACAATATGTTCTTACAAACGAAATACCATTTGAGCATGCGATAAATATTTTGTAAGGACGGCGGCGTTTAATTATTTATCAATTTTATCAAGAAGTAAAACGGATAGTATATGTTGCGAATGGTCGTTATTTAATGAAACCTCATATTGAAAAAGGTGGAAGAAAATGAGTCTAACTGTGTTTGTTGAAACAAACGGTATATGGTGTAACCAGCCCCAGTTAAAACCAAACCCGGTCTACAGCGGCAAAGAAAACCACGCAAAGCCAGCCGGATTTAAGCTTGTCAGAAATACTGCGAAACCAGCCCCAAAACCAACTCGATCAGGTCTACAGCGACCGAAAGAAAAACAATCCCCGTGCCCCCATATAAGCTTGACAAAAATACTGTCTCATAAAGGTCTTTGAAACTATAAAGACTTCATAAAGGGTTTACCTACCTTTCTTGTATCTGTTTTAGCCGCTCGTCAGAGTTTGTCAAATGTATGAAGTCCGAGATACGTCGCAGCTCCGAGACGCCATTCTGTCAAAAACAACGAGAATGTGTTGAAATGTCTGTATATGGTAAAGCCCTGAATCCTTTTTTAAATATATATTTGTATAACTTACCCAAATCATATTTTCGTAATGGACGACGAGAACGTTCGGTTTTTGTTCAGCGATGTAACCTAGTTCTAACAATGGAACAGTTGTTGTTATGTTAGAATTTACACAAGAAGTGACCATGTCGTTTGTTTTCGTTTCAGGAAAACAATTACGTCAGCGTGTTCACCAATTAATAGTCTTATACATTAAAACAGGATTGTTATTGTTTATTATCTACATTTTATCAGGTTAAGGAACGGATAAGCCGATGATCGTAAAAGACCAATTTGTGTTTGTCTTAAGGGAGGATTCAATGGATAGTGATAATAAACCTATTTTCAATAAAAATAAGTTGGGTAACACACATTTATTTATTTTTTAATAGCTGATGAAGCTGCTTGTCAACTACCTGCTCAGTACGCCCATCACTGAAGTCGCAATGACAATTCATATACGGGACTCAGCGATACTGGTTCCATCCTTGGACAGGTTTGCTCCCAAGTACTCGAAGTTAACACCTTACTCCAAGGTGTTGCCGTTCAATTTGATGCCTGCCATGGTGTTGTCTTGGAAGGAACCTCTGTATTATTTTTTCAAAGAAAAAGTTAAGAAATAGTACACTAAAAGCCGGAATCAGCTGAGCATTGGAAGAACGGTGTATTATTATAAAGATGTGCCGTGAACCTTGTCAACACAATGATGAGTTCCACTAATTGTGAACTTGTTTTATCTTTTTTTCCAATCTGACGTTACAATGGTAAGGCATTCAGCTATGTTTTGTTTAGTATCTCAAAAAATAAAAAATGGAATGTGCTACACTGATAACAAAGGTGAACACCCAAAATAACATACCAAACACGGAGGATATTTGTTATTATATTGATTTAACAGAAACAAAAACAGGAATTTTTTGATGCGTCTTTTGAAATGCTTCACGCACTGGAAATCTAGATACGCAATGTGGAGATTTAATTCTGAATAAGCATACCACAGGAAACAAAACCTGCCTATCCCCGCACCCTCATGTAACTGTACCTTCCACACGATGTTATCTGAATTATATCAGGAAGTAAATTCCACACAATTCCTTCTGTTTAAGAAAAACAACCCAATGGATAAGCCAATTTGTACCAGTATACATTTCCATAAACACTCAAAACAACGAATAATTCGAAAAATAGAAATAAAAACGCTATACGTGGTTAAATTGATTTTCCAAAATGCTCGTTTGTATTTTATTGGTGGGACAATATAGCCCATATTTATTTCCCGCGATGAACTAAAAACAATCACGAGCGAACAAAAGATTGGCTTCGGGCAGCGTCGTAATTCCCGTTATCTACTGGAGTTTTAAAAGTAGCTCACTTGTATGTATTTATAACTTTTGTTCATTTCAACGGTCATCCTTTCGATTTCAGTTATTAGATTAGCTTTCATAAGTATATTAGTTTAAACAGCAATCACTTTCTTGCTTTTCTATAGTTATTGAAATTGTGTGTATGCAATCGCCTGTACCTTACTTCAAAAGAGCTGGGCAATTTAATTATTTTAATACCATGATCATAAATACATTAAAAATAGCTTGCATAAATTATCCAAATTAACGCAATTCATATGAATCCAATCCTGACTCAAGATCATCCGTAAAACAACAAGAAGCAGGATAGCATCGTGAAACAAATTTTAGATACTAAAAAATTGCAGAATATTTGTTTTCTAACGTGTTAACATCGATGTTACTTGTTTGAGGGTCTTCCCAATGTAATTACATTCGTTTGGAACTTTTTGTTGATGGAAGGTTTTATATAGTATTATAGAATTGGACATTATTTATGGATCTTTAAGAGAAGGACATTTTTGAAGTTTTCAATTTTCACATTTCTTATTAGCTCTGATGTCCTTCAAATGCAATGGACCGGAATGATTTGAACAATTTTAAAAGAGAACAATACTCGAGCTAAACAGAGTGGCGAAGCATCCTGCTCCAAAAAGACTCCATCCTGTCACAACAGACACCGCCCTTTTAACTTGATCATAAAATAACATTTTGTATGCAGTTTCAATAAATTTTCTTAGTTGTGCACAGTTAAACCACACTCAAATGCTTTTGTAAATTGTATAATAAATTGAGATACAAAATGAAACGAGGTTAGCGCAAAATGTGTCAAAATTTAGTTTCCAGATACAAATTTTAAAGACGGCTGCGAAAGTCGGACTATTTTAATTGAACACGTTTGACGATCGAAGAGCATCAAAAGTAGTTTACTATAGACCAGTTGAATATTTTTTACATTCGGGATTTTACGCATATGCGCACTGACTATTTGATAAATGCACTGGTAACAATATCGTAAAACATTTACATACAGGCATGTGTTTCGTCAATAAATCGATAACAAAGTCCGAAATAAACAAAGATACACCAATGCAATAATTCAAATATATCATATTTAATACTAATATTGTAAACTATTACATATTTTCATTTTCATTAAAAAATGATTTAGTCATCAGCATCTTCAATTAAAGGTGGTCTGAACACAATTTCTACAAAACAAAATTATTAATTAGCCCAATGATTTCTTTTATAAGGACTTCAATGAATTTAATTACAAAAAATCAATATACATAGCATAAATCTTGATAGTTAAAACGACAAAACAGGTATTATAATTTTTAAGATAATATGAGAGCGTATGTGAGTTTTTTCCATGAACGCTCGGAAGTGGAAGAGGTGCATTGAATAAACCTTAAAAAGACGTGTTGACAGAGTTTTGTATTCTTGACAATTTTCAATTAATAAACTAACTAACAAATATATATTATGTTGAATTGTCTTATCTTATGATTGTAGCAAACAAAACTTGATTATACAAATGGCCGTGCACTGATATCGAAACCGGGATCTCTAAAGGAAAATGCTTCAATACCGCTGCGCAACGCAGGCTTAAGTTATAAACTAACGAATTATAAACCTTATTTAGTACTGCATGTATTTTCCAAATAATCGAAGAGCTTTATTATTTTACCTGAATGGTAAGTATCAATTTAGGAACAATAGTTTACACTTTTATCTCACTCATCCGTGTTGTTTCGCTTGTTAAAACATTTTGTATACATTCATTTTTTGAATGTATGACAATTATTTTGAAAATCGACATTTTACCAAATTTTAAACGAGTCTATTTTAAAGCAACGCGCTGTTAATAAGCAAAGTAAATATATTTATATAATAAATGTATTGTTTATTGTCTTTTAACAAAGACGGTCAGAACAATTTATGCAAGTTATTAATTATGTGTCGCTTTTACGGGATAAATCTATTTATTGTTTTCTTTTTTAATCCTTACTTATTTCGTACATGATTTGCATGTTGTCTAAAACAAGTTCGATTTTAGATCTTCTCTTGTAAATCAAACTGCTGGAAGACAAATCAACTAAAGGTACATTTGTTGGCAGTACTACATAAATGCAAAGCATATTGTGCTAAAAAAATTAAATTGATAATGTATAAAAAACAAATACAATAGACATCATTAACGTTTAAACATACATTGTATTAGATCTACGCATACATGTCTAATTCCGACATAAATAAGAACAAACATCTTTAAGATATTGACTTGTAGAGACTATACACTGTGAGTTTGTCAACGCTTTCAATATTCGCTTAAATCAAGTCATGACCTTTTCAAACCAGAGGGTGGAACTTCTCTTTTAAGTTGCGCGTGACGTCACACGTAAACTCTTCTTACAATTGGTCGGTTGCCTGTTTAAGGTTTCAAAGATTGTCGTAACTACTTAAGTGCATGTGACATTATACTGTGATGAGTCAAGAGAATTAAAAGCAGAGACTTCGTCAGTTATATATAAGGGTAATTTATATGTTTACTTGTTTATTTTTTTAATTATATATATACTTGGAAAATGATAAAAGTGACACGGATTTTGTATTAAGCCGCAACTTAAGTTAATTGGTATTTTATGTTTTCTTTTGAAGAATATGTTTAAATGATGTGTATAGTTCAATAACATCATCATCATCATTATCATTTCCTTGAATTGTCGGTCGATGGACGACGACACACAGGCCCTTCGCCAGTCAGGTTTGTTGTAGGCTGATGGGAATAGCACATCCATACGGAGGTCAGGAGAAATGTCCACTCTTTCACATTATCCATCCAGCTTTTTTTAATGGCTTTTACGGCGACCTCCCTTTAGTGTGCCCTGGAGCACAGTCTTGCAAGAGAGTCATGCCTGGTGATGTGTCTAAACCAAGACAGCTTTCGTCTTTTGATCGCCAGGAGTGGTTATTGTGGCGCAAAAAGTGTTGTTATCATGTTCCAGACATTCTCGTTTGTCTTGTGATCCCTGTTGTAGATGAGGATCAGTCCCCGGAGTCACTTAAGTTCAAAGACCTGTTTCATGCGTTCTGTGTCCGCGTGAATCTGCCATAAAGTGGAAAGAAGGAATGAGACTGCAATGAAATTTAATAGCCTGCGTTCGGTGGGGAAGCTGATGAAGTTGGTTGTCTCAAACCTGCTCAGTATGCCAATCACTGAAGTAGCAATGACAATTCATATTAAGAACTCAGCGGTACTGGTTTCATCCTTGGACAGGGTTGCTCTCAAGTACTCGAAGCTGGTACCATCTTCTAGAGACTTTCCGTTGAATGTGATGCCTGAACTGGTGCTGTCTTGGACAAGTGCATTATCTTTTTTTTTAAAGTTAAAAAGCCCACTTATGCCCTGAAGATGTCTGTTGCAAATTACTGCGCTGGCGTTTCTGTAGAGTTTTTGGATGAATTGCAGCAGCCCTTTGCCAATATTGAATCATCTAAGAACCAGCCTTGTGCTATCATGCCAGATGCAGTCGAAAAACTTTCTTAAATAAGATAAAGTTATGGAAGAGCCTACGTTTGTGTTGAAAAATTATGAATTTGTAGATTAAGATATGTTCCGCTGTTCTACGCTTAGTTCCGAAAACACCCTGCTAATCCGCCAGCAGTTCCTTTGCTTTTCTTTTAAAGCGAATGACGAAGCATGACGTTGCTGGAATGGCTGATGTAGCCTATGCAGCGGTAATTCTTGCAAAGCTTGAGGTTGCTCATTTTAGATGGGTGGTTGACCACAAATTGTGTCTATCCTTTAGGCCCCTTTATATGCTCCCAAATCTTCTTACATAGTTCCGTCATTTCTGCAGTCGTTGCCTCTCCTCCGTGCTTAATCCGCTCGTAAGAGACGTTGTCCACTTCCGAAGAGTTTCCTTCTTTTAAACTGCGAACAGCCACCTCGACCTCTGCCTTTAGTATGGGCAGACTATCGTTGTATGCTTCTGCTGTGCGATCGTTCTGCAGATAACTGGGATATGGGTAAAGCGAGTTATTATAGATGTCTATTTATACTATAAATATATAGAGTATTCAGTCCACCCGTTCAGGACTCTCGATCAGCCGTTAGCATTTGCTGTAACCCTTACACTTTGCTGACTGGTATTCGTCAGTGTTTTGAGGGTGCTGTTGGTCACCTGTGGTAATTTCTTTGTCAATGTTGATACATCGTGGCTCCTCTATCCACTCTTTCTTGACCTCATTCATATTATGTTGAATGGGGTGTTCAACGTAGAGATAATACTTTGTCGTTTAGCAGCAGCTCCCTCGTTACATGTAGAACAGGTACAGCTGTTTCTCACATAAAACTCAACTCTCACTACCGGGTCATTGACCCAACAAAACTCGCTTTTGCTGACAGGCGAAGCACAATTAGGAGGCTTGCTTGTTTTGCACAACCATCTTCAAGTTCGAGAGGAAACAGGCGCCGCCAAGATTGACGAAAGCAAACTGAAAGCAAATGATGATGACAAAACAACACTACCAAGCCGGATCGGTCTTGGCTTGGAACAATAACACGACCACATATTACACTGCAAGTATCCACGGTGGATGCGACAAGTTAGCCATTAGATCATCCATCGATCAAGTTGGCAAAAACGGGAATAGTCATAGGAAAATTGAACATAAAACATTATATGCGTGCGGAAAGATACACGCAACTGACACAAGAGCCGAAGCGCTACCGTTAGACGGGCAGAATTCAGGATAATTCTTGTTTAATGCTTTGAGTTTTAATGTGCACATACGCACATCATACAATTTTTCCTGGTAACGGCAAAGAAAATGTAAACAAAAGGTCACACGTATGTATATAAGATCAAAAGCTGGTTGATGATTGTAACAAGGCTTTGGAAAAATATCAACATACAAAGGGAACAATATATGGTTCAGCGGAGGAATAAAAACCATCGCCACGAGATTGCTGTCGTTGTTAGGAAAAAGGTAATAAACAGCGTTATTAGTTGCAGACCAGTTTCGCGCAGACTCAATTTCATCCGTATCCCAGTGAAACCTAACAGCATTAACATCATCAAGGTCTTCGCACAAATATCAGACTACACAGAGGAATAATTTAAACATTGGTATGAAGAGTAAGAGCGAATCATAGTCAAAGTCCCGACAAAAGACATCCTCATTGACTAAGGCGACTTGAACGCCAAGGTCGGACCAGCCGTATACCAAGACTGGTCAGAGACTATAGGTAGATTTAGATTTAGATTTAGACTACGAGAGACCAAAGAGAGCTTGCGTCAGAAGCCATAACGCCACCCAGGCCAACACTCTGCACACACACAAAACCCAAACAGTTCTGAACAGCGACCTGGCATGCTCCAAACGGGCAAGTACACAACAAGATCGATTTCAGATTGGCGCCGCAACGGTTCAGGTCCAGCATCAACAACACGAACACAATAACATTTCATGGGAAAGAGATCGGTAGTTACCATGCCTTCGTGCATTTGTGCTAATCATTTTCAAGCTGAAGTTAAATTATGATTTAATAAACACGAACACTCGCATTAGATTTCACGCAGAGCTATTCAAAGATCCAGAGATAGTAGAAGCTCAAATAGGTTGAAAGAGTGCAACTCTTAACATCATATATTATTACAGCGACACCATAACCAACAACAACCAGAATGTCCTGCTATTATCGGCCGAAAAGTAGAGAGCGGAGGAAGAGCCATGAGTGCCGACGGAAATCAGGAACCTCTGGGACAAAGGAAGAGAGCTGAGACATTACAAACAGACACATACAGTACACTGGAATGCCAATGAAAAACGAGCATGGGGTTAGGAAGAAGATAAAAGAGCCACCACGGACGTACAATACGCTATGGATCAACTTTCGGTAGTATTTAATTGACCTTATTATAGTAAGGGTTAATCTCGCAACCTTCAAAGGGTGTACCGTCTCATATGTTTAACGTTCTTTTCTGCGGACGTGCCATACACACTATGGCGCAGGCGCACTTCCGGGAGCCATCTAATTGGTTCTGTGTTCGTTTCCGTGACCCTTTCTAGCCGTATCAAAGGCTGCTTTCTGATCATGTAAAACCTGACTTACATAATGTTGAGACATAGAGTATCTATCTGTTTCCTCCTGAATACCAACTTCTAGTAGTATCATTTCTCTACTAAAAATTAATTCGCAAACTGTATTGTCTGCATCCTCTATAGAAAACGCATGCATTATACTTTCCATGTTTTCTACGGAATACTACAATATTCACTTCCGAGAAAACATTATCTACTCACTTTAATATTCCGTTAACTTAGTAAACAGGATTTTTTCCTTTAGCTCATGTGCATTCCAATAAGTCTCTTTTTTAGTCTCGACGACCGTGACTGCATACAATTACTGGGTTTGTAAATAGAATGAAACAAATTGCATTTAAAATCTGCTTTCTATTTCCATATAAATAGTAAACTGTCTATATTACCAACTTTTGAAACTGTATTATTTGATGTTATTATGTTCTGTATCATGAACACAACTTTGAAATTATATTATATTATGTTATTGTGCTATGTATTATGGACCGGAGGCCTTGATTTTCCAAAAAAACAGTTCTGTTCTGTTCTCTATAATATGTGCTATTTGCATCAACATATGTTTTTAACAAGATACCTGATTGTGTTTGAACTCTGTTCTTTAATAGTCAAGTGTTTTCTTTTTAGAACTTAAGTTTGGAAATAGCTTGCTTTCTCACAAGAACAGGAGCGCTCAAACAAGCTCTGACATTGATGCAATCGTATATATGTCTGGTAAGCAATCTTAATTTATCACAAAATACACAAAAAATAAATAATGTATATTTTCCCGAGCCTCTGCTTTGTTAGTTTGCTGTAAATGATTCAAGACATAAGAAATGTATACATTGACATATTTAAGGTATAAACAACCAACATGTTAAGACATGTATTTTGAAGTTCGAAATAAGTGTTCTTCCCATACTGAGCTTCCGCGGTTTTGTATCGCATATCATCAATATTTTAGTTGTCCACAAAGTATCAGCTTCCTCTTATGCTGACTAAATTTTTAAATTGCACTAGACTTGTACTTCGTTACTACTTCGTTACTACTGCCTTATACCCGATACTTTGCTCGAAATTTGATTTAACTGATTTAACTTACGATTGTTTAAACACTTACCTGTTGAAAGATTAATTCAAAATATTTTAGCATCACATATCCACGTTATCAATCTCGCTAGAGCTGATAACGAAGGGAGGGAGGGAGGGGGGATGGGAGGGTGGGAGGGAGGGAGGGTGGGAGGGAGGGTGGGAGGGAGGGAGCGAGAGGGATGGAGGGTGGTAGGGAGAGGGTGATTGAGAGATGGGGAGGAAGGGAGAGAGAGAGGGAGGAAGGGAGGGAGAGAGAGGAGAGGTAGGGACGGAGAGAGGGAGGGAGAGAGAGAGGGAGAGAGAGAAAGAGTGAGAGCTGTCTGCAATTACGTCCTTGATATAATATGTATAGTCGTTTTACTGTGAAAAAACATCGATGTGTTCATTTTTTAAAAAGCATTATGTATATTCATTAAATAAACCAAATAAATTTCCGTTCAAAGGTCGGATAAATTTGCGTCACTATACATAAATGATGCCAATGTGTTTTGCTGGAACGAATCCTCGCTTGTACAAGATACTTGACAAAAGATGGCGATGTTCGAATATTTACCAAAAAGCGAATTCAAAACATCTAGTCAACTTGTTTTGCTATGGTGCAATTATGATTGCATTTATCTCGTGACGATGACATTATTGTTTAATGTTCACTTGTTGGCTTTACACACTTTATCCAAACCATACACATTTTCACGACAGTCTAGATTGCGTGTTCTAAGACGGTGAAACTTGCACGACAAAGTTATACACATATCTATGTGTTATTGGTTTGTATTTGCAAATAGCTCAACGTTTATTTATTCACTCGACCAATCGACATTAATTTACTTCTGTGTGCAAATGTCGGAATAAAGATATATTTCGACAGATATATATGTATGACATGTATGAAACTTTAAATTTAACGATTGGCAACTGATGATTTATTTGTGTTTTTATAGGTACTATCATTGCTGGTCATATTCCGAATCAAATTGGCTGATTTGTCGCTTGATATTCCGATATGCCCGAAGAAGAATAAACACATTCAATTATGCAGTAATATTTGCATCCGAAAATGAAAAAAAGGCATCTATTAAGAAATGAAAATTATAACTATTTGTGTAACGATTTGGTTGTATTCGTTTATGCTGTCGATGAAATTAAAAGGCATAATACGTTATGATTTAATAATGTCTATTTAGCAATGTATGGACGTGCTGCTTTGTCCCAGCAGTGCAACCGTTCTTCCAGTATTGAACAAAATGGGAACTGATAATTCAGTAAAACGATCTTGTGATACTTTCTCAATTATTAACACGTGAAACTAATTTGCTTTACAGATATACGATTTTCATATCAATATATGTCTTTTTGCGTAAAGATTTTAACTGATGGACTCATTTCAAACTAAATAAGTTTCATACGGAATCGGTGCCTTGACGATCAAGGTTAAGTTTTCTCAACAACAAATTAGAAAAAACAGTAATTTCGGAAACATACATACGCGATTTGAGCTCAGTACACTATCTCTTTTAAAACAAGTTGCATCCTTTTTCCTAACCCTTGATGGATCGAAAACTAGGAAAACCATAAAAAAAACTCGCTTTAATAATATATGTTCTCACAAAATGTATCCCTATTTACCGAGTACGATCCAGACATACCGTGAAGCTTATAGCTCCGACGTTTAAGTAATGAACAACATATTTACAAAAAATGTGCGAGAAGCTTCTGCCGGAAACATGCAAGTATTGAGTAATTGCTAAGCACATTTTCGCTAAAAAATAATTATTTGTCCGTATCTATTTATTGAAATAAAATATATTTTGTGGTTTCCAACATGTTTCCCAAAATAAAGACGAATACAATTAATTGGTTATAAATTGTGTACGCGACCAAAAAACAACGACCTTTTACCAGAATTGAATAAAAAAAACTATGCACATAACAAATGTGCAAAATTCCGTACTGCTGGTGATGCCATGTCATAACGCCCGCAAATTGTCAGGTTCATTAATTTTAAATGAAAACAAGCAAACGCGAATTTAGTGGTTTCACGAGATTATCGATTTTTGAATGCACACGGGATCAGTACAATGAAAAGTTTTACTCGAGGCGCGCCACTCGTACAAAATATTCTCACTGATTATTCTGGAATCGAGAATCCCCAGAAATGGTCTTTATTTTTGGCCTGGGGCGTAGCCCTAAGGCCATAGCAATTATACACATTTCTGAGACAGTCAGAATTGGCTGGCTGCCTAAACCCACGAATGAATGAATTCCCAAAAGTCCGATTTACCACTTGGCGGTTTTTCATGCGCAATCAAAGAAGTTCTTCGCAGATCTAAATAACCCGCCTTGTAAATACAGACCATCACTATCTAACATGACAGTGTCATTAAACGTGTAAAAAATATTACTGAAGCAAAATTGCTAAGCATTGGCTACGACATAGTTTTAATTATTGTTTGCATATTCATGCGAGAATAAGTTCCTCACTTGACGGTCTAGGCCGAAAAGATACGAGTGTCTACGGAGACAGTAAGAAGAATTTTTTTCTGATACATTTTTTGAAGACATTGCATTTGGTATTTATAAACATATTTTAAGATATTGTTATTTTATTTTGCGTTAACGAGACATTCAAGAAAAAAGAAAATGAAAAAAAAAACAAATATACATGATCATTCTCGGAAATATACGAAAGTTACCAGATATGATATTTCACTGCGCAGATCGAGCGCGCAAATCGAGCGCGAAAAGTTCTACTTGAGACAACGTACACCACAATTTGTACACCGTTCTTTATCAGGGTAAAGGCCCAGTCTCACTATGACGCCGGCGGAAACCCACTGCGTGATCCGGGATCTACCGGGATGAACCGGGGCTCTACCGGGATGAACCGGGGCTCCATCGGGGACGACAGGGATGAACCGGGGATAACCGGGGCTCCACCGGAAAAGTATTTAAATGTTTAATACCACCGGAATGAACCGGGAGTCACCGGAAAGGACCGGCAACGACCGGCGCGGCACCGGGAACAACCGGGACGGCACCGGGAACAACCGGGACGGCACCGTAGCTCCACCGGGGCCCATACAGACCCCGGAAGAGCTAAGGCAACGCCCCGGTGAATGCCGTTACAGTCCCGGTATGGCTACAGTATATAAGAAAACAGGCGTTCTGCCGGAACGCCACCGGCATTCACCGGGGCTCCACCGGGGCATTACCGGCGACGACCGGGGTAAAACCGGGGCGGTGCCGTAGCTCTGCCGGGGTCTGATTCCGGTATAGACACGGTGAGTGCCGGCGGTGTTACGGTATACCGGGGCTCTGCCGGCTTTCACCGGGGTTCAACGGGGGCACTACCGGTGACAACCGGGGCTCTGCCAGGGCTTCACCGGGATAAACCGTAGCCAGTCCGGGTTGACCGGGACTCTGACGGGCTTTTGACCGGCATCAACCGGGGCGGTACCCGGAAATAGTGTGACTGCGTTAACAAATTTCTACGAATCATCCCGGTCCTCGCCGGTCGACCGGCGTTAGCAAACCGGGATGGACCGGGGCTCTACCGGCAAAAGTGAGACTTGGGCTTAAGTGGATTTTTTTGGTATACACATTACAAAGGAAGTATGAGTGTTTTCCTGATCTGTTAATTATGTAATAGTAAGCTATTTTAGGCCATTGAAAGTGATTTATTTTACGCCAACAATAACAGTTTTTTGCGGCCATGTTGTTGTTGTTGTATATCTTCACCGCCTATGTAGACGAACCTCTACCAGATCTGTTGAGTTGAACAAAAGGTTTTCGTTCCCACAACCAGTATGTGTTGTCCTCCACAGTCTATGTAAACTGTAGTATGTACACAACTTTTGTCTTGTCTTACAGTCTCTGAGCTTCTGCACTCAACCGCTAGGGTCAATCCGTATAAATTCGGACAAAAGGAGAAATTCGGACAAAGCATCGTAACTGCATTTTACGTCACACTTAACCTAGCCCCAGGCCTTCAGCGCCTACAGCGCTTTGATTTATTTTTGGCAAGGCATTGTACAATACCGATGCTGTTCATAACCGTAAAAACTTGCTCAATTGTACCACTATTTGGGTAGTAAAAGTGTTGAAAACGCCAAATATTCGCTAAATTTATATACTTAATTATATAGATCTATATACCTTTTATCCGTACCCATATTAAGGAATGGAAGCTTTAAAGTTTACGAATATTTATCAGTATTAATAGTATAATTACATACTTTCTGTCTCAATCAGGTCCATTTAGACTTTATAGGGCTCTTTGCGAACAAATTTAATGATTTATTTCATTTTGTTTACAGCGTAAAAATATGTGATGTAAATATTTTGTCTGACCCATCTTATAATGAAGTAAAAGTCTATTTATGGAAGCCAATATAACAAACAACGATACTCCAGAAACGTTATCCGGATAGAAATTCTTGTCATTATCGTATTTTCATAACATAACATCTATTATACCCATTCAATGATTCAAAGTTTGATCACCGCATTGGATAAAGCAATGTGAAACATTGGCGGTTTCATCCGGTTACATGGCAAGCCGAACCTCTCTCTTACCCAAGAATTAATCACAATTCAAACGTGCGTCTAAATACAATCTGCAATGTAACAATGTAGACTTACAGGGAATACGTAAATGTCAAAATCACACGTAAGCGAAATGTTACACACATAATTTTAGTGCAATAAGTGTCTTATTTGAGGATAGTTTTTTTTATAGTATTGGTATACAAAGATATATATTTCGATACATGAAAGAAAAAAAAATAATGTTTAATCAATTTAACAAAAGCCGCTCTACTGTTTACAGACTGATAACATAGCAACAATGTAACTGTGTATTAATCACGCTCTTAAGGGCCACTGACACAATCTACAAGCAGTAGGTTAACAGTACACAGGAATATAATAGAAGTGATTTAGTGGGGGGATCTCAAATTAAAAAAGATCAAACTAGGCCTTTTATAAACTACATGAGTGTCATTTACAAGTGATGCAAGCTGTTCTCGCACGTCTTTACAACGTTAGGCTCATCAACATGGTATCAACACTGTACATGCATGTTTTACCTGTAACGGGTAGATTTGTCTAATAACGTTGGAATAATGCCTAATCGAACTGTAAATGATACATGTTTGTAATTACGAACATAACCTCAATTGTTATGTATTGACATCAATTTGGTGAAATCATTAAGTATTTTTAGCTTGAAACTGGTTAAATGTATGAGGCACATTCGATGGTGTATTTGAATGTCAAAAGACTTTACTTAAAACCTGCCTGAGATAAGAATTTTAACCTACTTGGAGAGGGCTGAATTTAATTTCTACTTGAGACCTAAACGTGTATGAGCCATGTATGTATCAATCATTCAAAGATAAGACCTCCACATATTGATTCGCATGTGAGGTCCATTCAAAATGGTATGTTGAATTGTTTATCATTATTGTTTATGAACTAAATTGTGAGGATCAAAATTGATATGCTACATATATGTTAATTTATTATCTGATTTCGCTAAGGAAATAATACATGGATACAGCGAGTGTTTTAAATCCAGGTTAATGGAATTGCCTTAAATTATTTAGATGGCATGTACACATGTATTATATACTTAAAGCGTATGAACTATTGTTTTACAGTGATATGTTTTGCTTGTACCATCATTACTATTTTGGCATTTTATGGGCAAACCGTCAGAATGCTACTGGTTACATTTTCTTGACATAACGTTCTCATCTGAGAAAAAAAATCATACTTATCTTTAATTCTTGTTTATTTAAAAACTACAATGGTATCGCATAACACAAACTACAGTACTACTTCTAATTCATTATGCACTGTGCCTTAACAATACGGAGAAAATTCAAAGATAAGTGTAACTTTTATTAATAATTAATATTTAGTTACAGCGTTGAATCATACAACGCGTCAGTTACTCAATAATCTATTTAAAAAACGCACCTTACATGCGTATTGATATTTTGTTTGAGCTTTCAATTTTTCATACCGTCGGCTCCTTACTTATCTAAGATAAGATACTATCTAATGTGAATGTTTTGATATTTGAGTACAGTGTTCAATCCTTAAAATCGTCGGTTTGGTTACTTCCCTGTGGATTACATCGGTCCGGTGTGACTTCAGCTGCATCTGCAACTACGATATAGAAAAGCCAGTGTATGGACAGGTAACATGGGGAAGATTGACCAGTACACGATTACATACACGTATTTTCCTAGGGGGGAGTTATCAATAAATCGATGGGAAAATATACATTTATTACATATATAATAAAATATGCATGTGCGTTGTAATGTACCACAAATATATATAGTCCGTTACTAAAACAAAACTGTATACAATTTTAAAACCATAAATAACCCCAACCAATCTTGCGTGTAGATGTCGGCTGGGTCAGCTCCGATCGGCTACCTCTACGAATTTGATTGCAAACCTGAAGGCTTACAGACGGCTAACACTGTCTGGCTGTCGATCCAGTACGAAGGAAAGGTACTATAGAATATATTTTTACTAGACAACATCATTAAAGCGAATCAATATAAAAGTGTTGGACAACTTGTAGTGGTTTCAACCTAATAATATCATCATAATTTATGTAAATTAATATGTAATTTTATGTAAATTTATAGAAATTGTTTATTTTAGCAACTTCTCTTTTATTGTTTATCCTTCAATAGCATACAGTTTCGATTGATTCATATATTTGTCTTTACTTAAATCACGTTTTGGTTCGATGTAACGTTGGGTTTTACTGTTAATTTTGACTGTACATAAGTGACCTTATGTGTACGAATCGTAACGTGGTTCAACAAAGTTTTCATACATGCCGATTCCCTGTTGTTATCTATTTCGGGCAAAACAAACCTGTAATAATATGTTGGTATTATAAATTCATAATGAGTAAATCAGTGTTATGAACTAAAAAGCTAGTATAAGTACAAAATAAATGGCTACACTACTAACACTAGCTAAACTGCTACTTATCAAGTATTTTGATTATCTATTCCGACAATTATCTGGCATTAAAGCCAAAGTCTGCCAGGGCTATGGAGTACACAATTCGACCAAATGTTTTGTAAATCCAGTACGGATACCTGGAGGCAGGGCCGAACGCCATAAAGCAAGTGTGCCCAGGAGCTCCACCGGTTTCTGACACAGGTACAAACCACGTGGACGTGCTGTTTGTAATTAATTTTACTTTCCTGTAGTTCAGTCGCTCTTTGTTATAGGTAGTGAAGAGTAGGATTCCGAGGAAAGATCAATGCATGTATTCTTTGCTGGTACATGTAATGATGAATTGTTCACAATGTTAATTTGTAGTAGAGACTTAAAACGTTGTGATCTGGACCTTTTCTTGTTAATATGTATTACTTATCAAAAGGGTCATATATATACAACCATTAACAAAAAATGAAACATTGTGCAATTATATCATTTCAAACATACACATTAATTTATTACATCCAACAGTTGAAGGTTTCGTTGTCGGCATTTATTAACATCAATGAACACATGCATTACTATTGCATTAGTGACAACCACATCGACATCGACCACTGCTACATCAACTACTACTTCGTCCACAAAATCAACAACAAACACACCATCAACAACATCAAAAACTATAACCCCAACTACAACACCAACAACATCAACGCCATCGACAACAACTACAACCCGAACTACTGCATCAACAACTACTTTGCCTACTACAACATCAACAACTACTACATTAACTACAACATCAACAACCACTACACCAACTACAACATCGTCAACTTCTACCACAACTACAGCATCATCAACAAATGTGCCAACTACACATTTAGCAGCTTCAAAAGCATCAACAATTACTACGCCAACTACAACATCAGCACCTACAAAACCAACAACAACATCAACAACCACGACATCAACGCCAACATCAACAACAACTGGACCGACATCGAGATCAACTACAACATCAGCAACTTCAACACCCGTAACTTCTAGAATCACAACCACTAGACCTGCAGCAACGAGACCCACCATAGGTACACACGATTTTGGCCAACATTTTCATTATTAAGTCCATAACTTTATAAAATGGTTCCCTAAATGATATAGAACGACAAGGAATCAAATGTAAGTATGAGTGTGTTGACTTGTTCATTATTATACACGTCTTTTGATGAAAGGTGTATTGAATAATGTTTCAACAGAATAAACTTTTTAGTGTTTATGATGCTAATTGTATTTTGCAAGTCTTAAAATCACTATAACTGCGTTCTTACTGTTTCGTTTTTATATAAATGCAGCCCCTCCAACCTTATATATTGCAGTATCCGATGGATGCGGGCCATTCCGTCCAAACGTAAATTCTAACGAGCCAGGAGTTTTATTTACAATCCACGCCTCGGAAAATAAGTGCTACGAGTTCGTGTCCTTACCAAAGCACAGATGGCGTTCGGCAGAAAGTCATTGTACTGCCAATAATGGTCATTTGGCTCACATTGCCAACAAACAGGAGCAAGATGGAATATATTCCTATGTGCAGAGCCAGGGCGGTCACGACGTGTGGATTGGTTTAAACGATATGAACATTGAAGAGATATTTACCTGGGTCTCAGGTGAGTTCTAATCAGAATTAGAAAGGGAATAGAAATCATTATACGCATCGTGATAATACATCATAGCAAACTAGTGTTACACAAAAACACTCGATACATTTACTGCATTAAATATTTTTATATTTTACTATTCAACGAATTTCATAACGAGATAAAACGAGTTTGTTTATAAAAACACATGTTTCAGCTACATACAAGACGCAATACATACTTTATAGATCTTTTGTCATATTGAGTGTTTGTCTTTTATATAACGTAAACGTCTGTGATAATAAAAGCGCCTGCAAAACTAGTTTACAAAGCATATTACACGTGATATGAATAACGTCTTATTAGGCGACCCAGTTACGAATACGAACTGGCAGGATGGCAGGTTTGCTGCTTTCGGTCATAACACAGAGGATTGTGTTATTTTGACCGACCAAGAACACAATGGGACCTGGGATGACAGACCATGTGACGAATTTCACGGTTTTGTGTGTGAATACGGTAGTTGTCTTACCTTTAATTGAAATATACAGAAACTGCTTAGTTTAACATCTATAATTAAGTCAATCAGAAATGCTTAAAGCGATAGTTCATATAAACGAGTGAACGGTTGAATCGGCATCATGTTCACGTAGTATACGTCAAATATCAACATGTATGTGTGAAAGTTGAAATAAACGATATTGATAAATATGTATACGTATTGCTTTAATAACATGGATAACATGTCATTTGATTTATAATATTGTCTCTTCGTTTAGAAACTGGTGCACACACGTCCGGAGCAACAACAACAAGCTCGACAACAAGGTTTTTAACAACCCCTTTAACCACAATCGCTACGCACACGGGCGTTCCACACAATGGAGGTACAATTGATGCGAGTATTGGGATGTTTCATTTGCCATCAAACAGAATCCGTAGTTTGTGTACAACAGTTTGCAATGGATACAATAAAAGCCATCAAATGAACACGGGCGAAAAATGCTATCCCGAAGTATTGCAGACATTAAGGATAGACAAAACAATAGTCTAATTTGAAGCCTGTAAATTCTTTCAATGTTTTCTTACTCTTGTTTAACTATAAATTCAGCACTCGTACCGGATACATTGCAGTATCCGCTGGATGCGGGTCGTTCCATCCAAGCGCTAATTCCAACGAGCCAGGGGTGTTATTCACAATCAAAGCCTCGGCGAATACGTGCTATGAGTTCGTGTCCTTAACAAATCTTAATTGGTGGTCGCCAGAAAGCCATTGTACGGCCAATGGTGGTCATCTTGTTCACGTTTCCAACATACAGGTGCAAGATGGACTCAATTCCGTTGTGCAAAGCCATGGGGGGCAATACGTTTGGATTGGTTTGAACGATATTAACATTGAAGAGAAGTTTTCCTGGGTCTCAGGTGAGATGTAATCAGAAGAATGGATGGAACTGTAAATCGTGTTGTCCCGTGTAATAAGCCACTGTGGCGAACTTAGATGTTATACAGCATACGTGATACTTTACGATATTTAATAGTATTATTATCTTAAATATTGAAACGCATTTCATAACGAGTAATACGGATTTATTTCTTAACTAAACTGTGTCAGCTGTATACGATAAATAATGCATTTTAAAGATTTATTTCCATACAGAGTTCTTATATTATAAATAACGGAAGCGTCCGTGATGGAGTACCGTCTGCTACTTTAAGTTTTACAAACCTTTAACTCGTGATATTTTTAACTCTTTTATCAGGCGACCCTGTAACGATAACGAAATGGAAGGAGGGCAGATTTGCTATGTATGGTCACAGCACAGAAGACTGTGTAGTTTTGACCGATCAATCACACAATTGGACCTGGGATGACAGGCCGTGTAACGAATATCATGGTTTTGTGTGCGAATATTCATCGAATACCATAACGTACGGATGTTCTCATCTGGCAAACATCCCCGGAAATTACGAACCAGGGACGCTTTTTACCGTTGACAGCCGCTGCTACGAGCTTGTCCGAACAAGTCACACTTGGAGAGTTGCTGAGACAAACTGCGTAAACAAGGGAGGCCACTTGGCTAGTATTGACAACATGCGGCAACAAAGTGGCGTTTACAAAGTTGTGAGAGGGTCCGGGTTACAGAACGTATGGATTGGACTGCACGACCATGATATTGAAGGATATTACTCATGGATCTCATGTAGATTGTAGCTAACTTGATAAACACGGTACATTAAAGAGTGTTGTAGTAACGTTGACGAATGAGCATTGGTTCTGCTGGAACATGATTTCGCTTATACTAGATATGCGACACGTGATAAACATCGCCAAATATTCAAGATGATAGCATTTTTAGTAAACCTTGACAACAAATAATGATATTTATTATTTTATTATTCCGTTATGATGTCATTTATTCTTAGGCGATGACATTGTTGTTTAAGGTTCAGTGGCGGGCTTTACAAACTTTATCACACCGCATACCAATTTCCATGGCAGCCAAGATTGCGTGTCCTAAGAAGGAGCTACTGGACTTTGGCACGACGAATCGTGTACTGAGGCTTACCCGTATCTGTGTGAAATAGGTTTGTACCTGCAAATAGGTCAACGTGTTAATATTCCCTTTACGAATGGACTTTATTTAGCTTCTTTGTAACTTATTTCTTAAAGCGGTTATATACGATTTTTTATATGTGTTTAATTGTAATATATTGTTAAATATGTTACAATAACACAAAATAGGCAAGAAAAATTATACATTAAAGCCGAATTTTATAAAATGCAGCAAAGACAAATTAGCGCCCCGAGCTGATAGTGACGTACATATTTTCCTACAATAACCGAAGCATTCGTCTTTGTATTATAAACCGTTAAACTACGAGGGGTGTTCCAGAAGTTCGTGGATTTTCGCTATAACTTATTAGTTTGCTTATAAAAGTCAATGAAATTTACATATTATACAAACCAATTATCACGGACTTTATATATCAGCTAAAAATGCATGAATTCCATTAAGCGCGTTTGAAACGCGTTGCCATAGAGACCTCAGTAACGACATGCGGCGCACGCGTGTATTTTATTATAAGTATGAGCGTTACGCGAATTTAAATTTGGTTTAAATGTCGTTGATAAACAGAATTTTCGGCAAATATCACGTTACAGCGCCTAAGTCGTCCTTACAGCCCGGATTTGGCCCCTATGTGCTTCCGCGTCTTCCCGGAAGTTAAATCACAGTTGCGCGGTATTCGCTTTGCAAGTAAACAGGAACTTACAGTTGCAGCAAAGCGAATCGTGTTGTCTTTTGACGCTGACTGGTATAGAGACACTTTTGACAAGTGGATTTCCCGACACATAAAGTGCATTCGCGTTGGAGGTGATTATGTGGAAAAGATTTGACAGTTGTTAACTTCATAACGCCATTGACGTTGAACAGAAACGTTACACGTGCGTCGGTGTGCGCATTGTGCACATGTTTAAAACTCTGATATATATTTATTGTTTAATGTATTTCCATGATATTTGGAGAGTAGATTTGGATAGGACGAAATATTCTTAACATGCTATTTGTTTGTCCATTTATGTTACCAAATGAAAGTTATAGCGAAAATCCACTAACTTCTGGAACACCCCTCGTAAGTTTAGATGCACATCGTACATGTATGGTATACATGCTGGCGAATTCGGCTGTACAGCCGTTTTCAATTTAAGAATTAAATATCTGGCTTATTTTGCAGTTTTCGACACATAATATTCTTAACTTTTATTTAATTTATATTGAAATATATATATAATAAGTTTTTTACACAGTTTATATAAATTCATAAATATTTGACAAAATCGTATATACCCGCTTTAATGTATTGAAAAACATATGTTGAGATTAACTTATGTTCAACAAAATATGCATATATGTATGGGTTTGCTCACTGAAATATCGACAAAACTATAGACAAGACAAAAAGGTGAGCCCTGCTAGAATAGCGTCTTCTAAAGGGTCCGTCTGGACATTCTTATAACAAGTTCACTAGATGTAAGGTAGTCCCGAACCCGATTGAAAATGTAACAACCATATATTTAAGTTTTCTGACATGATGTTAAGTAATCTGGTTCTCGATTGAACATATAACATCAGTACATTTAGCTCAGTGACACGATTCTAGGTAGTCTAAAACCCGATAGCAATTATTCCAACCGTATGTTTAAGCTGTCTGACATGATGCTAAGTAATCTGGTACCCGATTGCATATACGACATCATATGAAATGTGCAAGATCTTAGGTAGTCTAGAGCCCGATTGTTTATTTATTGCGAATATAAATAAGTTAGTTTTTTCTTAGAGACAGTATGTTAAAAAATCTGGTACCCGGTGGTACACATAAATCCAGTTTTGTTAGCTATTGACAAGGGGATAAGTAGTGTTATACCCGATCGCATATATAGCGTCAGTAACATTTAATTATATTACACCAGACAATTTGGATAAGTGACAGGACACTCAGTAGTCTCTTCCCCAAAGCATATATAACAATTGTACAATGAAGCTAGGAAAGAGTGAAAGGTCATCTAGTCGATTGTGTATTATTTACCCCTATTGTAATGTCTCCGGATGACATCTCGTTGTAATACATATAGAATGTATCTTAACATATATATGTGAGACTTCAATTAAATACTTACTGTTTATGCAGCTAAGCAAACGTTTGAATGAAAGACATAGAAGATTCATCTCCCAAAAGAAGACGTATGATTGCATGACGTATAAATTCCCATTTGCAAAATTTGTCATCTTTTGTATTGTACACAAAAAGTCAGGGTAAAATATTGAGCATGTTTATAACATCACATTCAATGTTGGACAATATCCATTGATTTTGTTTTGTCTTTACAGGTACCTTGGCTGCTGGTCATATGCCGAATCCGATTGGTTGATTTGTGTCTAGATGTCCCGTTACGTTTAAATACACTCATCATAAAAATGTAATAATGTCAAGTATATGAAAATGAACATCTCAACAGCAAATGCAATTTAAACATAGCAAGGATTTGTTTAACGCGTTCTTTAATCCGTGTGTTTTGTCAGTAAAATTGAAAAGAATAAGACATAATTATGAACTTTTATCTACAAATATATTTACATACTGGCATGTTCCCACCTGTGCAACCGTTCGTCCATTTTTGTAAAAAACGGAACTAAGCATTGGACCGATGATTTTTGTTATAATTATAAACAAATTATGCTTGACGGATTTACGATTTGCACATACAAAAGTATGTCCTTTGCATAAACATCTAAACAAAAGGACATATTTTAGCCTGAATTAGTTACATACGAAATACGTGCCTCACCAATCAAGATACGTTTTGTCAACAAAATATACAAGACAAAAATACACAGCGGCCAGGTAGTCTTTTCCTTGATAGCTGTATTCATATTGTAATTTATTTAATAAAAATATTATGGGAAGGTCATTCATTCAATTTACAAACATAAACGCCATGTTCGCTCAGACAATCTCCGTTTTAAAAAAGTGACATACTCTGTCCTATAAACCCATGATGGATCGAAAACAAGTAAAAAGAGAAAAAAACTCGCATTAATAATTTATTTTTTTAACAATCTATCGCCCTATAAACCAGAGATACCGTACAATAAATAACTATCAATCTCCAATTATGTAACAACATATTAACAAAGAAATTTTCATATATTAATAGTGCAATTGTTAAACAAAGTTTGTTTTATAAATACATTCCTGTTTGTCCGTTTATTTCGAGTAAAGTATCTTCTGTTTTCCGTCCTATCTCCCCAAATAGAGACGACTATAATTCATTGACTGTGCATTGTGTAGATTTAAGGACCGTGAATCTGCAATATGTGGGTCTTGTCATAAACATACAATAAATAATGTTGAAATCGTATGATATCAAGTATTGATATTAAACGTTGTGATGCATTCCAATAAAAGCAAATTATGTTTTATTCACAAATATGTTCATATGAGATTTATTTAATTGTTTCAAAATTCAACAACTGTCGATATTACGTTCGTTAGTTTGCCCTAAATCACGCTTTATAATGATTTAAAAATATGTTCATGTAAATATATTTATGAGCATACTTTGTCCAAAACAATGATATATAAGATATGCGATTGTGAATGTTCCTAACCGTATGGGTTTATAATTTTATATTTTTTATGTCGTGCTCGTTCAGCATGAATCACCTCTATAGGTTACGATTGTAGTACATGTGCTCAAACGAGCGGCGACTGCTCGCACAATCGAAATGTTACGAGCGAATATATTTATAACAACGGAGTACATTGTTCCAAACACTCGTTTGAATAAAAATGTCCTACTGTTATGGTTGTTGTGACACATATGTCACATCATTATTAAAAAAAACATACGATAGCATTTTTAATAACTTGATGGTGAAGACAAAACCATCTATAAGCAGATATGTATTGCGAAACACATTGACAACATATCTCTTGTTGTTATGTGTTGCAACCGTGTATTGAACTTGATCGGAGTTCATCGAATCATGATATCACAAAACACATCACAATTCATTTTTACAATGTGGATAATAACACATTATCATGTAAAAGTATATTCATCAGTCTTTGCCATAGTCATTTATTTTATAACCGATCTGTTTAAAAGTCACCGTGGGCTGGTTTATTTTATGCAGCAAACCCGTAAGGTCGGTCAATTTTTTTAATAGCGTGTCTCTCATCGATAAAATGGTCTCTGCAAGTTCAGATCAAACAGGTCTGTAATGCAATGCATTATGTGAGGGCCCGGAGTGTGTATCAGCATTCATAACTAATGTACTTGATTACTAGACGAAAGTTTGGACGAATTTTGAATTAATTATACAATTTCCTCTTTATATTATTACTGAAAGATTTTCAACTCTGGTATGGTCGTGTAATGTATGATAAAGCAGGAGTACCTTGAAGATTCCCCACCTGATCGCTATGGTGACCACCAACCACACTCACAGGCTTCCGAAAACGAAGATTAAACTCGGGTCGCCTAGGTGACAAGCGCGTGAACTAAACATGTTTATGAAAAACATTTAGAGCAATTATATGTATAGTTGTGTTAAAGTTAAATTCATTAAATTTTAATGTCTGTAAATTGTCGTATGGACAATATGTTGCAAATTCAGGCGTACCATTAGATCGACGCTTATATATATATGACTGTCATATTACTTAAACCTCACACAGTCTGCAGTTTATATACTATTTGTACTATAAGTGTGTGTCGAGCAATTGTATAGATGTATAATAACTATGTAATCGCTGTCGTCGAAAAAACAAATCTTATAAAGTACAATAAATGTTCGATAATTAAATGTTCGATCGTAACTATATTGTTAATTTCTTAAAAAAACTGATAGCTGTTTGTCATGCCCGGATCTAATTCGGTTCTGATAGAAAACGATTGTGTTTAAAATATATTATAAGGGTGATTTTTATTCGATGTTTTACTATTTTTCGAGTTATCATGGGTCATAAATTAGTATGTAGCTTTAAAAAAACAATGTCAGGAGCTTACTACGCATACATGTTTCTTTATAATTATAAGGCCGCCTCTGTCAAATTTTTCATAAAATATCTTAACAATATTAAGAGCATCAATGCAAAAACTTATATCGCTAATGACTTGTTGCCAATCGAAATCGAAAATATTCCAACATGCCATTGGCGTGTGCAACGCATAATCGTTTTGTGGCGGTTTTTTTGTTGAACGTGAAGTAGTGTCACTGTACATGATTTTAATAAATGATGCAGTAATTAGAGAAACAAAACATAACCAGCGACCGTTATAATAATGAACATGCTTTGGAATATATATATATCATTACATGATGATTTCTATATGAAGTCAGTACTATACCAAACGATAGTTAATACGTATGTATATTGTGTCTCTCTGACTTAATTTTTGCCTTGGGGGATATACAGATTGTATGATTATGTTACATATCTGCTCCATTTATATTTGCTAATTAAGATAATACATCGCGTAAGATGTTGAAACAGGTCACGTTCTTATCATGTCAAATGTCAAACTTCGAACGAAGTTAGGTTACAGTTCGGTACATTCCGACAGCGTATGTAAACCTAAAGGAATGATTCTTCCGAAAGAATCTGATATTTTTCGATTCTAAACACGAAAAGCTACGATTGACCACGAGTCTACTTAAATTAGCAATCTCCCATATCAATGCTAATTTATGATGAGTGATCGTAACGGACTGACCACGACGACTAAAGGCACATTATTTAAAAGGTGATTATTTTATATAAAAACAATTATCTACATAGGTACTCATACAGTTGACTAAAAATGATTTCTGTTTTATACTGGCTTTATGTAAAGGTTCCGTTTAAACAATTAAATAAGATAATAAGAGACACATATATTTTTATTTTGTCTCTGGGCTTACGAAGCTTGAGCATGCTATATACAAATATACATTGTTTTGAATTTTGTAATTTTCGATGACGGAAGAGGAGTTGCTATGCGTGAACTGTTTTAAATATCCCATCTTCTTCTGTAAATTCATAGACACACATAACATTGCTCATTTATTTATAGACTCAAACAGTATAGCCCATATCCAAGATGGCAATTCTGCACAGTGTTGTTAGTTTGATGTTGCTTATGGCAACGTCCGTACAAGGAGATTACCCTTGCATCTGTATTTATAACATAGAGAGCTCAGTGTACGTATCGGTGAGTGCCAATTATGATCACATGACTTGACGTTTTAATATATATTTAATGTAAATAATACAGATGACTGAAATAATATACAATGTTTATTATTTAAAAGCGTTGTGTAAGATAAGGTATATACTGAACTCGTACACAGCTTGCATACTCTTATTGGAATCGCTGGTCGACCGGTCAAATATGGTATGTCTGCTTTTTACTTGTCCACATACATGCTATATGCTTGTTCAGTCGTGGGTAATTTTCATTAAGTTGTTACATCACGCATATTTTATAATTATGTGACTATGAATCCTTATAAACTTTCACTATTAACCTTTGGTCTTTATATGTGATGCCTTTTTTTAAATGTTAATCATCTGTAATCATCACAAATAATCGATTGTCTTGATTCTGTCAAACCGCCATCTTGAAAATAGGTTTCTTGTGGAGCCGTGCATATTCTGATTGGCTGTTCCAATGTCAAGATTTGCATACTAAAATAGCCAAAATAACATTGCAGGGGGGGGGGGGACAATTTCTGGTGAATAAATGTAACAGATTTAGTATGAAAATACTCATCAATAAACGATTTTGTGTTACTTCGGAACACTATATGCACAAATTATAAAAGAGGGCATAGTTAAAAAGAGCTCTAATGAATTACAATATTACCTGTTTTGTTACATTTTTGATGAGCAACATAATGATGTAAACTTTTTTCCATAACGACTGCACAATGTGGGAACGTTATATCACGTAATTTTACGCGATCTCTATAACCACGAAAGGCTTAAACAGTGTCTATGTTACATATTATATTACAATAATGTGATGCTAGTTGTGGAATTTAAAACAGAAATTATAATAAGGATTAGGTTGATATTTCAAGAAGATTATTTTGATTTTCAAATACTTAAATTGATCTGGAAATGTTTGTTGCAGACAGCAAAGGGTGCTCCCATAGGTTATCTTTACGAGTTTGACTGCAAACCGGAAGGTCCACCATCCAACGACCCCAACTGGGTCATCATCCAGTATGAACAGAAAGTATGTGACGACTGGTATTCATTTACATTTATGTTCTAGCGAAAGCCATATTGTTTTGAGTATTTGCATAAAATATAATATGTTTTATAGTAATTGTTTGCTTCAAAAACATAAACAAGCCCCGACAATGCGTGTAGATTTAGACGTAGAGAAACATTATGTTGGCATGCAATTTCTGATAGTAAATGTGACCTTGTTAAGACCATGGCTGTAAACGTAATGACATCGTTAGTTTTTATTTAACATACCTTATACATAGTTCTGGGTCTTCTTTATTTCCAAAGCTGACTACATGTGACTGCCGTACATTTTTTGTGGCGGTTTGTTTATAAATGTTGAATCTATATATATTGATACTTTTTCTAGCTTCTGAAACTAACTATTGATATATGATTACTTTTCATATATCGAACTCACACACATCATTTAATGCTCTTTGGAAAATCACAAACAAATAAAAGAGCTAGGTATACACGAATTGAACTGCTTACCTATGTTACGCAATATTTCAGACTGATTTCAATATGATTGACATTTGTTAACAGGTGCTTATCGAAAGTCAAGAAATATTATCAAGTGTATGATCGCAATAGTAGCATACTCCGGGGATTGGAAAAAACACGAATCTTTGTATGCAAGAAGGCGAGCCCGTTCTAAATCATTTAAAAAACGTGTACTATATCATCCTGAATCGTATGAATGCAAATATGATTGGTTCATACAGGGGGCAGTGTTTTGGTCTGGATATTTTCTAAAGTTGCGCTCACCTGGATTACAACAAATAAGTTCTACATTTGCATGCCATAATGTAAACCGAGAACACGTTGCAATTTCGTGTTTGAGTTATATATCATTTCAGATAAACGTGAAACATATGTGTCTTGTTCTGATAAAATAATGCATAACGCATGTGTATAAAGTGTCGTCCCATATTAGCCTGTGCAGTCCGCACAGGCTATTCAGGGACGACACTTTCCGCTTTAGTGGTATTTTTCGTTAAAAGGAAGCCCCTTTGTACCACAATCTAGTCTAAGCGGAAAGTGTCGTCTTTGATTAGTCTGTGTGGACTGCACAGGCTAATCTAGGACGAAACTTTACGAACATGCATCGTGCCCAATTTTCTCAGAACAAGACATATATGATACCACACTTGTCACCTTCAGTACGGTTACCTTGAGAAGGCAAAGGGCGAGGAAGCTCAAACGTGCCCAGGGGCGCCACCAGCGTCCGACCTAGGTTTGTGTTAATTACAAAACCTAGAAATTGTTAACGTAAACACACTGAAGACACACACAGAAAAATATTGTTTCGAATAACAATACTAGGTGTTCATTACCAATTACTTACTTTAAAAATAATTATGATAAAATAAATCAAACTTATTCCAAAAACTTATATTCTTTAGTAAGTCCGTATTATGCCATAAATGTAGTAGTTTTCATTTAAACATGCCCAAATGGTATTTATACAAATGCGTTTATGCTTTATGTTTAAGGGGTTTGTGTTTGAAATGTAATTGATCATTCAGTATACATATAGTAATGTTCTGATGTTTGATATATAAACATGTTAACAGGTAATGATAATAACATTAGGGGTTTTATAATTATTATTAACTACATTTAGTAACAACAACGACACCATCAATTACAACAGAAATAGCAACATCAACAACAGTAGCAACAACAACGTCAACGTCTACTCGAGCGTCAACGACTACCACTACAACACCGGTTCCAATCACCTCCACTACCACAACTACAACACCGGTTCCTTCCACAACAACGACCACCACAACAACAACAACACCCAAACCCACAACTCCAACGACTACAACCCACGAACCCACAACGACGTCTACTCCAGCGCCAACAACTACTACAACTACAACACCGGTTCCTACCACAACAACCACCTCCACAACAACACCACCATCAACAACAACAATCACAACAACAACCCCTAAACCCACAACAACAACTACACCAATTCCCGTTACAACATCCACCACAACCACCATTACGACACCAAGACCAACAACAACTCAACGCCCAACACAGCCTTCAACCTCGACGCCATCTTCCCAAGGTAACACTGTACTGACAATTGTACAAATAGAATTTTCACCTATGCTATGTTTAATTAAAGCGATCAATATGACTTTTCCTAAATAATATGCCTTCGTAATTCATTATAATGTCAAGAGAACTTTACCAGCTGCCCTAAAATAAACGGTACTAATAAAAATTATGCCACTTTGTCGTTTATAAATCGCACATTCAATTATGTTGTCAACTTCTAAATACATTTGCAATTTCATTTTCAAAAGAAATCCATGGTGTCCGATATACCATTTTACGTAAAACTAAATACCGTGGGTGATTTAACGCTAAAGTTTTATGTCATTCTGTGTGCAATTTTACAGGTCAGTAAAGCTGTCCTCAACGATATGTCCAACATGCACACAGCGTTCTGGGGTCAGTGTTCACAATCGACAGCACGTGTTACGAGCTTGTCCCGACAGATGTGACATGGGAACATGCTGAGGCTGACTGCGTGGCCAGGGGAGGTCACCTCGCACATATTCCTGATCAACGGCACCAGGACAGCATTTACAACATGACAATGCGACATTATGGACATGACATCTGGATTGGATTTCATGACAGAAACCAGGAACAACAGTATGAATGGTCATCAGGTGGGTAAACGCCATATAAAAAAATATTTTTGAACCTGATATAAAGTCATAGCTTTCACATATTTAAAATAGGCTTTTCGGACGGATTTAGTTTAAACCAATTTATTTAGCTCAATTGCATAGAAAGCCTTAGGCTTATTTGAAACGCTCTCGAGTGCGTTTCCTGGGACACAAACCTGTACTTGGTGTCTATGGGGGAATTCTAAAGAACGCTCCCACTGAATCCGTGATCCCCACAGCATATTCTGTGATGTAATTAAATCAATGACAATTAATACTGATTTTTTTCTAATGTATATGTTGCCTTCTGAAATTCATCACACGATATGCATTCATTTGTTGGATTTCATCAAAGAAAGACTTAATGCTACACATTGAACGGATTGCACTTTAATATTCATTATATATGAGGTGCTGTTATTTGGATTTCAGGGGACCCTGTGATCTACTCAAATTGGCAACTTGAGAACTTTGAAGATTGTGCGAGTCTTGCGGCAAATACTTTGCGTGGTCGTTGGGATGATACGACGTGCATTTGGCTAATGGGCTACCTGTGTGAATTCAGTAAAGAAATTTGTCTTCATTTTACAGTTATATACATAGTTTGCCAGTCGATGAATGCACGCCGTGGTGTATTATTCGTGTGTCGTGTCGTGTTAACATTGACTTAAGAGAATCTGCTGTTTATAAAATCATCATTAATTGTGATCCGCGACGAAACAACAAAGTAAAGAATGGAAATAATAAAAAAATCATTAACGTTTAAGCTAAGAAACTATTGTATGTTTATTGTGTACTCAATGTTTGTAGGCAGGACACACGTAACTTATTGAAGCTAAAAAACAAATTATGTAGAAGCTCAACTTAGCACAATATTAAGATTACACCAACATTATAGGATAGTTTAGTATCTGCCTTGATGATTGTGAACTGTTTACGAAATGATAATTATAATTAATAAAACTCTCTGCATGTTAATTAATAATGCGTATGAAAACTTTATGAGTTAGAACGTTTTTTACTCATACATAATGGCACGTGTAGGGCAGAATGTTCCCTGCTGAGTGGCTTGGCTACAGTATGGTGTGATTTTTAAATTTTAGATGACGCTCACGGACATACAACGCCGACAGCTGGTTTCTTTACTGGAGTCTCTGGTACAGACGGTTAGTAAAACCATGTTTGTTGAGACATTCAAATATGATATTGTTCTTTTGCATCTTCAACATGTATGTAAGCAATATTGTTTTATAAACAAACCCCTTTGTTAACAAAAAAAATATTTACAAAACGATAATGTGCGAATTTGATATTGAACTGATTTTAAAATACACATACAACCATGGTTTGAAAACGTACACTTTTCTTTCAGGAGATATACATATGTGCCCGCTTTTAGTACAGTCACACGCGCGAGTTTTTAATTACCCCTTGGCCCAGCATGGTGACAGCTGCTATGAGCTGCAAACAGACGAAACAGTAACCTGGGAACATGGTGAAGCTTTTTGCAAGCAGCGTGGTGGGCATCTGGTATCAATAACCAGCGCAGCAGAGCAAGCCTTTGTGGAGGCTTTCATGACCCGGAATAACCCTAACCACGCTGTTTGGATAGGGCTAAATGACCGAAATGTGGAGGGGACCTATGAGTGGACTTCAGGTGTGGTATATATTTGATACATGTGGTTATGAGTTAGGGCCGCTTTTAAAAGCGGAAAGTGATGGTCATATCAGAGCAGAATATCTTTTTTAAAGCTTCTTTCCAGGCACGCGGATGAAAATTCACAAAATTTGCGTCGCGAAAGTATGTGTGTGATACGATGTTTTAAAAAGGAAAATACGCGATTACAAAAGACGTGATAGTATGAAGTCTACACGACAAGGATCTGTTTTAACTTCTTATCGAAATCAATTTTAATAATAGCATGTTTTTCGTATTTTATACTCCTTTCAAACGTGTTATCGATCGTAAAGAAAGGACATTTTGTTACACACGTTTATGGCAGAATAAGGTTGCTTTGTTATTTTCCCATTATAGAATATACAATTCAATTTCGAAAATTGTGTTCACTTACAACTTAACTGCTTGATGACGTTTTTTTAAAAACCATCAGAACCAAAGTACCTTGACGTGTGCATAAGCATTGAATCTACCAAATTTAGAGGAATCCTGTAACTTTTACATATGAATACATTTAGAAGTATTAATAGAAGTAATTTAAACTTGTTTTGAAACATGTGTCGTTTTGGGGGACGAACATGCGTTTATCTTAAATATATAGTTTTTATGAAACTTACTGTTCCTTTTGATTTAGTTACCGAACGTCTAGTATGTACTCTTAAAGACCTGTTGTAATATGTATGTTACATTCAATCAGGCATGTTGATTGCACTACGATTAATTAAATTGAAGGTGATAGGTTGACTTACATCAACTTGATACCCAACCACAAGGGCAACTTCGAAACTTCCCAAACTGAGGACTGCATTGTTCTGGTTCCGTACAAGAGCGGGCAATGGGACGACATCCCATGTGGCTTCCGGGATCTGCTATTTGGAGACGACATGGGAGCGCAATATTTTTCCTTCTGTGAATACAGTAAGAATTTGGCAAATAAAATAAGCTATACATTGAATATTGACAAAAGGTTTAATTTTTAAAACAAACTGAGAACGCCACTGATGTGCGGCTATGTTTTGCAAATAAGCTTGACAATTTTTATTCACTGGTTATATACCGGTGAAATAATTTTCGTAGCACAATACATTAAGCTTTAGAGTGTGCTGCTATGATGCGTTAAAAATTCTCATATACCTAATTATTCGCTGTGAATTCTTATAATCACGTAATATCTTGTTAAACTCTTATTGTCAGAAGGGGGTTAGCATGTCGTCATCTTTAAGTTTTGTTTTGTTTTCAGAAACGAACAGCAGTCCAGCTTCTTTAATCGGATGATATGTTGATAGCGCTTCAATAGGACAATATCAATACATATATTGACATTTGTATACACACTTGTTTCTAACATCTGTTTTGTAAAATTTACAAAACAAATATTATGTGTCAATAAAATACAAATAATGCTCGTATGTGACCTCTGAATATCACAACAACTCTGATATACTGATATAAACCTGACTGTAATTGGCAAAGCCGACACGTCATTAGTCACATCAAAATAATTTCACATGTGAGGTCATAAATAATAAATGCGTTTGATGTTCACATTTATTAACCGATGTATTGTCAAAACCATGTAACCATTTTTCATCAAAAATTTATAATTTTTTATTTAATTATTGTATTCTACGACGATTTAACATAGCCTCTTACGGACATTGGAAGATTATGTTTTTCCCTCTTACATATATGTTTCATCTGAAAAAAACACTTTACCATTGCACCCAATTAGAGGCATGTTCGTAAAGTGTAGTCCCAGATTAGCCTGTGCAGCCCGCACATGCTAATCACGAACGACAATTTCCGCCTAAACAAAATTTTTGCTAAGAAGAGAATTTCTTGAAACGAAAAGCGGAAAGTGTTATAAAAAGCGGAAAGTGTTGTCCCATATAAGCCTGTGTGGACTGCACATGCTTATCTGCGACGACTCTTTACACACATGCAACAAACCTCCTTTCCACAGAGCACGGCCCATATGTATTGTATTAGACACGATTACAATTTCCTCAACAAAACAGACCATTAGAGTGTGCCAATAAGAGTATGCCCAATATACCGTCACAATTCAAAAGCGCTTTCATTTGGGGATTGGAGCGAATATCTGAAATATGATACCAGCAATCCGATACTGGTAGTGTACAGTCGATCGCCTAGGGAAGCGGACAACGACAACGAGCGTGGCATGGTATCGTAATGCGCATGGTGGTAGAGGGTTAGGGTAAGGGTAAGGGTTAGGGGTCGGGTTTTTGGGTTAGGGTTAGCCTTAACCCATACCTTAACCCTAACCCGACCCCTAACCCTTACCTAACCATAACCCAGGGTTATCTCCTCTATACCATGCCTCGCTCGTTGTTATTGTCCTCTTCCCATTCGACTATGCCACAATTAATCGTAGCCTGAAAAAAATAATCTTCTTCAATACAGCGTGTATAATATTATAAAAGAAGAGAATCTTGAATAGAGGTCATCTCTACTAATCCACGACCCATACAATTCTTAAGTTGCGTATTACTTAGAAACTCGCATACGAGTACACTTGGAGCTTACTTCGTATTCGTCCCTTATGCAGCTATCTCCTTTTTGTGCTCAAATGGTTTAATTGAGGTTTCTTTAAACAAAAGGCCATACTATTTGTGAACTCTCCTTCGTTTCCTCTTCTGACATTTTTGACTCGTTGAATGTGCCTCATGATGGGTTTCCAAATCTACTTAATGCGATTTATGGTTTTACTTCAACACGAAATAAAATAGTTATCGAGATATGTTCATAAACAAACCCAGAAGATAGTTAACCATATGTCATACAACTGGATAGAAGACCATAAACACATAATCTAATAAGGTATAATTGATTCCGGAGTTATGCAATAAACTGACTTATCTTCGCGCTTTAGAAATAACATTGATGCATTAAAGAAGGATAAAACCATAAAAAATGAAGTCATAAAGTGCATATATTCATCATTCACTGATACGCGTTTATTTTAAATAGAATGTCGGAATAAAACGTCGGAATAGTTATATTGGTAGCTTTTACACATATTATTATGGTTTCAATAGGTATAGCAAAGAGCTTTAAACATCATGTGTATGTTTCGCAACTGTGAACTCATGTCTAGACAAACGAAGTAATCTTGGTAACATCGCCTCCAAGTTAAATTTGTCAGCTTATTTTCTAAATGAGTATGTCCGCGTACAGAAGCATCTTGCTTTGAATGTGAATTTTGGTAGTGTTGCAACCGTGTTTTTCTAACATTAACTAAGTAACTTTAAAATATTTGTCGAATCAATATGGTTGTTCATCCTATCTGAGACATGTCCGTCTCATGTATGGCAATGGTATGGCAATGACCTCAATTTCCCCACACTTTGCTTATATTATGTGGCAACCAAGCAGATATATAACTAGTTAAACAATGTTAACGTACGAAAGGTCATAAAACTGACAACGGCTTGGTTGTTCAGTGATACATGTTTATATGTCTTATCATCTCTTCAAGTTCCTTTCTATGCGACCAATGACCGACTTCCCAACAATTTGACATTTCACAAAACAAACATGAATACAACTAGGTCACTTCTCCGGAACGGCAAAGAAAAGCATAGCGTTTTAAGTTCACACGTAACCTAGAGCTATTAAGTATAAAGTTCAACTTAATTATACATTTAGATACAACAACACTCGTATTCAAGCAAACGTATAAAAATGTAGCAGGACCGCTCGTTCAAAATGGGTTTATTTCTTTGTCTAGTGTTATTATGTACACTAAACGCGTTGATCGTACTATGGGCAAGGCTGTTTGTTTGTATACATATTAAATTGACATATACAATACGTGGTAATATTAATACAATGTTAATGTCAATTTTTTTAAGTCATGTTTACAATGTACTAATTAGGAAATTAAGTTCGTAAGAGTCTTACATGGGATACGTTCCTATTTAAAAAGGTGCAAAATACGATTACAGCTCCGTAAAATTTCGGTATTTGTATAGAGTGTCTTGTGTCTGAATTATGCCCGAGTTCAGACCGAATTCGTTTGAAATATGACGATAGATCACGATTCAGATAGCGGTGTGTATCATATCTAACATATGCCAATTAACAAAATATAACCTTAATGAGTTAACCACGTCAACGAATTAAACAAACTTAGGTATGTAATTGTTTATATAATTAGATTGCATTTTAAGGAGTTTTTCACCAACGTAAATAAATATAATTGTTTAATAAATGCTTACCTTTTGCAAACAAATAAGACGCCATTAAGGTGTGCGTGATGTTCAAAATATGAAAATTAATACGTTGACACATTAAGATGTGAATTTAATCTTGTGAAGTTCTCTTATAACACTCTCGCTGAAAGCAATCTCTCTTATGACAATCTATAGTATTACTTACATTTAGTTTATATGATTATCTAGAAGATCCAATGTTACAGATGATGCTTTGGAAAGGTATTGTGACAATTGTGTTGCTAATGGCATCCGCCGTGCAAGCCGACTTCTCTTGCATCTGTAACTACAATGTCGAGAGCACAGTGTACGCGTCGGTAAGTAACAGTTACATACAATTTAAAATGCCAAATGATGATTAATAGTTTAATGCATCTTTTAGTAAAAGCATGCGTTAACATATCAAACAATATATAAACAATAATGTTCCATATGGTTATATTTTTTCATATCTGAAAGAAATAAGTTTTTGTTAAACGAATGGGCGTCGTTTCCATGATGTAAATGCAGCAAATTAGTATGCATTCCTACAAGACAAAATGTGTTTATGTAAGCATAATCAGATTTGCTTGTAATGTGATTGTATTAAATGATGCAGACAGCTAAGAACTCGGCAATTGGCTACATGTATGAGTTTGACTGCAAAGCGGAAGGTCCACCATCAAACGATCCCGATTGGGTCACCATCCATTATGAAAAACAAGTATGTGGGGACTTTTATTTTCACTTTTTCTGTCCATGTCAAACAGATTTTTTCAGTCGTAATGTGTTCGAAAATGAATTGATAGCCATTCGACCAATCTCCGATAGCCATCTTGAAAGCAACGTCGAACGTGCAAGTAGTTGTTGGGCTATAAAGCGATATGGCCCTGTTGGATAAAAAGCCAATGCAATTGGCAAACAACCAGTTGCATAATCGCCGTGCAAACTCCGATTGGGGGCTTATGTGATATGATTACTTACATAGCAAATTATCTGATCAAAGAGACGTTCTGGATATATAAGTAACAAAAATCTTAATACTTTGTTTTATAAAGCGGTGGTTTATGAACAAACATCATGCGTTAGGAAATTTAAAAAAATCATTTGCGTGTGGTAACACTATTAATTGCTTATCGTTTGTCCACAAAAGAGCCTAACGTGTGTTGTTTAAATGTTTAAAATCCATGTGAAGGCGTAAGCTGAAAGTTCGAAAAGAAAAATTACGTTAAGAGTTGTAAAAAACATTTATAAATTTAAAACAAAACGTATACAACAAATTGCAATAAATTGCAAATTATCTTCTTAATCATCTGCTTATACAACCTTATCATTTTTACTACTTTTGTTAAGCTTAATTGGTTAATGATAGATTGATGTTCAATTTGATTTTGCTTCTTTCGTCCATATTATCCTTAATCGGGTTGGCTTCAAGTAGGCTTTTAAGAAGATTATAAAGTAATGATGGTTTAAAAACACACTTACTTAGTACATGTAAGTATGCATAGTTTATATCCTAAAAACTACGGTGTGGCTAACGTTTGTGTAATAACATTTATGTAATCGTTAGGTGAATATGAAACACTCGGCGGCAGTGACCCTATGTTTATTGATGTTACATGTGGGATTTTTAAGTATGTTTGGATCGTATCTAATACATTTGTGTTGTGTCTGACTGTTAAGCAACTGGTAAATTGTCATCAATAAAGGAGTACAAATAATAAAAAGCCCTGGTGTAGCTGAAGTTTCGCTTTGATTATACAGTCGAAACCCGATGGCTCGAACTCGCCGGGACCAACAACACAAGTTCGCACCATCCGGAATTCGAGCCAACCGGTTTCTAATATACTTATGTTTACTAATATGAATCTGCAATTGATTTACATATCCAGATAAAGAGTGTTCTGACTGCTTAAACTCCGTACGACTTTCTGCTTTTGAATTAATAAGAACCAAATATATACTTGATATTTTTGAGTAATCAATATTTTAATACAGTTACACATACAATAAAACAAATATCATATTGTTAATGCATATAATATAAGCCCATTTATACGTAGAACATTTAAGGGTACATGAAAGGAACAATGCTAAGAAGAAAGCACTCATAAGCATCATATGCACATTGCTGAAATATTAGACTGTACGACATGCAATTTGTTATTCAATTGTATTTTTATATTTAAGAATGGCGTGATGAATGGATACAAAGTTTTCTATTCCATCCAGTTGACATAGTACATGTTTTGATGCAGCCGTTCAAGTCATAATACTACAGCATCTTCACACAAAAACGCCATATTGTATACACAGTATCATCTTTTAATCAAATCAAGCAATTGAGTCGATTACATGTTCGCAATTATAGCGAGCCTTTAATCAAGTGCTCATATCGATTAACAGCTCTATGCGACCCGAAGTAAGTTCGAGCCAAACAAACAAAATAACGTGTGAAAACTCTGACCGGGACTGTAAAAACAGTTCGAGCCATCAGCAATAAAATATCGGTGCTTCGAGGAGAGTTTGAGCCAACCAAAAATTCGAGCCCAGCAAGTTCGAGCCATCGGGTTTCGACTTTATTTAATTAAATCTAACATTTAACTTATCCGTGTATCGTTTTCAGTACGGCTATATGGCGAAAGGTCAGGGAATTGAGACGCAAGTTTGCCCTGGGGCACCTCCAGAGACGGATAAAGGTATTGGGACGTAAACGTGTACTTGTGTTGACGTGCGTTGTACGGCTTGTATTAATCACCACACTCTCAATTTGAATACACAGTTACCTGAATTTATATTTATCTTTAAAATATGTCCGTTTCTTAAATTTTGGATGGTCAATTCAGTGTACCAGAATTTTGCTTTTGGTTAAAGCATCTTAATGGTACAACCGCCTATTTTGCATATAATGGTATGCGCATTTATATTATGAATGTGGGATTATAATGTTTCTTATAAACATATGATGTTAAAATGTATACATAACTTGTTGTTAGTTTGACTTTTTTAGATAAGTTTTGTAAACCAAAACAATATGAGTAGAAAAAGCACTAAATTAAAAAATATTAAATTATCACCAAATGCATTATTGTCCCCTACCGGTCTCACCGGAGGGGACTTATGTTTTGCGCTCTGTGTGTCTGTAGGTCTGTCTGTCTGTCACACTTTTCTGGATCCTGCGATTACTTTAAAAGTTCTTCATATTTTGTCATGAAACTTGAAACATGGATAGATGACAATATGGACATTATGCACGTCATTTTATTTTGTTCCTACGTCAAAAATTCTGGCTGCTATTGCAACAAAACAATTCTGACAATGGTGGAGCCGGTAGGGGACATATATTGCTTGACAATAGTCTTGTTTATTATATTTCATAGCTTCCAACTGAACAAAAAATCATGTCCTGGTGATAGTTCGAGAGGTATTGGTAGAATAAATCAGTGAAAACAGAAGAAACCCTCAACACATTTAATTCAATGAATAACAGTCCAGAAGAAGACAATTTTCACAAATCCAATAACAGTTGCTGTTTGGACAGTTAAAAGAAAGAATTTCATATGCTCTAAAAAGAAATTGTGTTCATTATAGTTTACATCACTTAAATATTTAAATAATTTTATGTTTTATTAATTTGAAACATAAAGCAACTTGGTAAATAATATACAACGTATATTTTAGTGACAACGACTACAGCAACAACAACACCAACATCAACCACAACAACGACGCTGACCACATCTGCTGCTGCTCCAACCACTACCATAACTACGGTCCCCAGCACTACAACAATAACTTATCCGAATCCAACAACAACAACACCAGTACCAACAACATCAACAACAACAACGTCTACGTCAACAACACCAACAACCCTACCGACTTCGTATGAAACAACAACGCCGATATCAACAACAACAACTACACAGCCCACACAAAGTACTACATCATTACCTACAACCACTGAAACATCTAAATCCACAACAACAACAACCCCGAAACCCACTACAACGATTCAACTCACAACAACTACTACATCTCCTCCTACAACTACTACCACACAAACACCAACTACGACAACACCACAAACAACAACCACGACCCCTAAACCAACAACTGCGACAACCACTCCAATCATCACGACAACCCCGAAACCAACAACTACTCATAGGACTACACACTTTTATTCAATATTAACAACCATAACTAGTTCCATTGGACCGTCCACACAAGGTACATGGTGACGCATTTAATTAAATGTATGCGTATTAATGGAGTAAGGAAAATGACGTTAATATTATTTATTCCTAAAAATTATGATGTTTGATTACAAACGTTATTTATCTAAATTCATCTTTACGAACAATGCATAATATTTAACGTAAAATGCAACGTATATAACGTAAAATGCATTATATAAAACACACAATGCCATGTAAAACGTACACTGAAATATATAACACGTTATATGTTATATAATTTAAATTGCTATACACTAAATTATTTACAAAAATGAGATACATTTAGGCTGTACATTTGAATTTTTTGTATAATTATACATAAATTGCATTCAATTATTCACATATAGAAGCTGGTCTTGTTCATTTGACTGACGATTTATATAAAAACAGTACAGTACGGATGCCCAAAACGGTACTTTCAACACGCACAACTACATCACGGGACCCTGTTCACAGTAGACAGCACATGTTACGAGATTGTGCCAACGCCGGCTACGTGGAAGGATGCGGAGGCGCATTGTGTAGCAAGGGGAGGTCACCTAGCCCATATACCTGATCAACGGCACCAGGACGCTATATACCAAGTGACCATTCAACATCTTGGACATGACGTCTGGATTGGATTGAATGACATAAACCAGGAACGACACTATGAGTGGTCTTCAGGTGGGTTTGGCTTCGTTTGGTATCCACATTTCCAAATTTGAACACGGGATTAAACTGTTTTTAAACCCTTTAATTTCAATTGATACACATCTTATTAATGGAACGGATTAAATGCTGCCATTTTAATTGTGGTATGCGTGTATGTCATTACCTTATTGGGTCCCTTCGTAAAACTAAGGTGATCCGGTGAACTTCACCAATTGGATTGGTAGACACGATGACGTTCTGCTTCACGGGGTTGAGGACTGTGCCGGACTGGGTGCTAAAACATTCCAAGGCCAGTGGAACGATGTAGAATGCTCAAGGAAATTGAATTACCTTTGTGAATTCAGTAAGATGAAATACATATCAATATGAACATTCTGACGGGGAAGAAATTATGTAACCAATTGCATCGCATATAATTGATTTATATAGTGTGTGTTTGTAAATAAAAATAAATATCAAACGATCAGGTCGATGTGTGTACATTTCATTTATTCGAACAATTAACGCAGAGAAACATTTAATTTAATGTGTTCAAATAAATGTTGTTCCTAATTCAGGAGCGACAATGTCAACAGTTTTGGCAACGACCACACCAATGCCACAATTATCTAACACAGATGGTAATATTCTTATTTTTTCAATCTTGATGTATTATAAGTTTATTTTATGCATATATATTTTATTTATATATATGCATGTTATACATAATCATGAACATTGGTACATGTTTCAGGAGATATTCATATGTGTCCTGGACCAGTTAAGCAGGAGTCAAGGCGTAACAATTATCCCCTGGCCCAATATGGTGACAGCTGCTATGAGCTTCAAACGCACAGTGCTATCTGGACGCATAGCGAGCTTCTTTGTAAGCAACAAGGGGGCCATCTGGTAGCAATTACAAGTGAGACTGAGCAAGCCTTTGTGGGCGCCTTTATGACACGTCATAACCCTGTCCAAGCGGTCTGGCTCGGGCTCCATGATAGGAAGGTTGAAGGGCAGTTTGAATGGACTTCAGGTTTGTGTAACCTTCAAAATTGATTCATATCGAATACAATTATTATTTCGTCATGAATATGATTGTAAAAATCTGGCAACATATATCATTTTAGAAAACAAAAAATACCCTTATTATAAGATGAATGCGTGTATCTTAACGACATCCTCCTGAAAGGAAACAAGTTAAATTATAAGCTTTTATGAACCACACTGAGTGGGGAACAGTGCCGAACATGACATACACAAAAATCCAAATAACATTTAAATCATTATCTAGCCAATCAACTTACAGCATTGTGCATAATACATGGAAACATTTATAAAACGTGTGTCTTATTATGAAAGCTTAAATTATATTTATCAGGTGAAAGTGTATCTTACACGAACTGGGTTCCAAACCATACAAGCAACTTTGTAAGTCATAACACCGAGGACTGTATTGCATTAATACCTTACAATAGCAGCAAATGGGACGATTTACCCTGTGGGCAACAGGGATTGTTATTTGGTGACGTGGGGGAAAAGCATTACACGTTCTGCGAATACAGTAAGAAATTTGCAACTATTTGTAATAGTACAACTTGTTAATGGTCATTGAAACGTTAATCCGTAGTTACTTGTGTAATTCGAAAATAAGAACCAGAAGTATTTGTTGATTTCCAATTATGTACGTTAATTGTTGATCACATAAATATAATCATGATAATCAGTCGTTGTATTGATGTTTTCCTATCTGTATATTTGTCTTTATTGTAAATACACAATTGACATTTGTGGTCATATATCTTTTCCAGAAGTTCTGTCAAGTCACGGTTCAAGTGTGCTGGTTGGGTGAAAAGTGGATACCACTGACAGATAAAATAAAATCATTATCAAACAACATTTGCTATTGATTTGTTTTGTGTATCTCATAGAAATTTTGTTTTATTTATCGAAACAAGCCTGTACATTTCAATCAATATCAAATAGACGAAAACAATGTGTTCTTCCTGTTATATCTGCAACGAACAAATCGGCAAGTGCTAAACCTAAAGACTACCACTACCACACAATGTAAAGGTTTACATATAACTAAAAGCAATATCTAAAACAATTGATAATCAAATTGTTTAATCAAACAAACGAGAGAAATATTTTGTCTAAAAATATAACAGCATCGTAATATTATTACAAATGTTACTATTTTATATTTCTTAATAATAAATATGATTCATGGAAAATAACCCAAACAACTTTATAACATCTTTGACAAAAATTGTGTGTTACTGCTTAGAATCACAAACATATATTTAATATACAAATTAGACATAAAAACAAGGTCTCTGTCATAGATATAACAGACGTACCCTATCAAGTTCATGTTGTCTACGTAACAACCTGATTCTCCTTAGCACCATCATCCTAGACTTAGTACTTTTTAATTATTGAAAGTTTATTTTCAAGTATCTTTATAACATTACACACGCAAATCATTTCCATAACAATACCGAACTCTAGATTGTTTTCACATGGGTAGCCCGAGAAACTTCATTATTCAAATATAAATTTATTTGCGGATATCTGAAGTAAAAGAAAAGAAATGTGATACTGCTAGTGAACAGTCAATCTATTTTTTCCACAATAAATCTAAGACTTATGTAAATAATCTAAAACAATAAACGTGTATAATCATACACATTGAAGACAATTACTACAATATTCAAGACATGACTCATCTGATTACAATTCGATTTAACACGAATTTTGCAATTAATGTCAATGCAAAGTTTCATTCAATTAACAAAATGCCTATTATTCAGGCACTTGCTTACGGGTACAGGTCGCCGATTGCTTTGTATTCGTCCCTTCTGCAGCAATCACGTTTTAGTACTAAAATGGTTTCATGATACATTTTTCAAGCACAAAACCTTTTTCATTTATTTGTGGAATATTGCTTGTTTCATGCAATTATATTGTTTTCTGGTTTAATGTTTCCAATGCTTATTTTTCCTATCTGTTATATTGCATTACATTTTGCAATGTTTAATTTCTAATCAAACAATAAAGCTCTAAATAGATCTCACAAAATACCCGTAAAATGGTGAACCATATGCAACAAAAAACTGGATAGTCGACTATATAGAATTAAAGTTATTTCTTAAGATACCATCGATTCTGAAGTAATGGCATTAATGTTGCATTTTCGCGACTTCAAAATACCCCTTACGTATTAAAAGCGAATAAAGCATTTAAACATGAACTTAGATAATACGTATATCTATCAAAAGATTTAAGAGTCTTTAAGAGTCCTAATATAGTTCATCTTCGAAATATTTATACAAAACACGGCTTCATTGAAACGCGTAATTTTAAAAGAATGTCGCGTTTTTATATTTGTCTGACTAAAAACTTGACTACATGTTTACCTGAATTCTCTACAATAACATTTTTAATAGGGCTTTTTTTCTCAAAATAAACAAGGATCTGCATGTAACAAATTAACGTTCTAATAGAAAATATATCATCTAAATTAGTATAGTATAGAAAAACAGCGCATTTCTATATGGGAAGTTACCGTCTATTTAATAAATATAAAGACACAATTGCCATCTTCAATACATAGACATCAACATCTCGCTTAAACCTTACCAAACAATTGCTTATGATAAAATCGAAATAATCTACATATAGATTGTTCTGTGGAGCTGTCTATGCCATAGTTTTCTAGTGATAATTATATGCGGCGAGAAAGCTGAGTGCCTTTAAACATTTCATTTGTAGGGGATAAACACTTTCAACAATTTTAAATACCGCAATACCAATAACTATTCAATAATTGAATAAGTTTGGAGAATAACCTTTGAAATAAAGACAGTTACAATCTATAGTAAAGTACATGTTTGCATATGATCTCTATATTATAGAAGTTAACAAATTTATAATAACACAAGAATAACTTTTGCATTTACCATATATATACGATATTACTTATACATATACACTTCGATTTCTCAACTCATATGTTGGGAGGTAGGATTTTATTTTTTAAATGTGCAAAATGCTCCCTTTAAAAAAAAGTATGTGCATGCACAATTATAATAGCAAATGTGATCATTGACGTGTATACATGTTCGCAGCAGTAAGTGACTTCCATATCCTATTATTATTTTTACTTGCGATTTAAAAAGAGCTCCTTTCCTTCTTAAATAAAGCGCGACTGCGTTAACGAGTGTTTTGATAGCAACCTTCGTAAAAGCTGTAGTAAACATGCACATTTATTAATTTTTAATAGACATGTTTCAGTAGGCTTTATTCATATTTACTCAGGGTTTGATAATGAGATCATTAAACATTTCTACGCATATTGTCTTTTGTAAAGACATTTCTTGTTTCTTTTAATATGCTGTCTATTGTTGTATTATTGCTTTCTTTAATACTACAACAATTCACTTGTGCTTTGAGGACGCAGTGGGCAGTGTCGAATATTATAGTTGTTTTAGCCATCAAAGCCTGTCATAGATGAAGCATGCGTTTGTTACTTTACATGTACACTAAGAACTTAAAAGCCTATCCCCGAACACGTAGGAATAGATGTTATATAAACTATCGCACTGGTACATATGTAAAGTTCAATTTGTATAGTAACGACTATCAATCATATAAAAAGCATTTCATAGTTGTAGTGATAACAGAGCCAAAACAAGAGTTTGTAAAGTTATCATTTACGTTGCTCGGTACACAACATTTCATTTTCTATATGCATGTGCACGAGCTATTTGTTTGTTCTTGATGATGTGGGAGACTGAAATAGCCTTGAAACCGTTTAAACCTCAAATGCCGATGACCTCAACTTAAATCATGTTAATGTTTCATGTTGTTCTTTATGTGATAAAGGGCATTAAATGGCCTTACATAGACTACTGGCGGATGGAAGCAAGTTTGTCTATGCCATTTTTTGTTATAATTATGTGAATGGTACTGTCATAACAGATTACTAAAATCAAGTATCTGTTTTCGCATATGTGGACACATTTTATAGACAAACAAACAATAAGCACATTTTACATCGCTGCTACATAAAAGTTGTAAGTTTCATTTTTCGATGTATACGTCGGCGTTTAAAAGTATCTAACAGCGATTTCGCATTTTTTACCGCAACAATATTGTTTTGTCAAACATTTAATTATTTAATTCAACGCCTTTGGCAAATATAGTATCTCCTCTTATCGGAGACAAGTTTGTGCTGTAAATGGCACTATCCTTCATTTTCCCCACGCGTTGCTTCTGCTTTGTTACAACTTAGAAGAGATAACACTAATTAAACAGTGTAAACGTACGTAAGGTCATACGCCATCCTCTGACTAAATAAGGCATCGACACATGTATAGTCAGCAAATAGGTTTACTTTAATATTCGAAATACCCAAACTATACACAGTTTTAATTCAGATTGGACACACACGTGTACAACACATAGATCAACTAATGTTGTAACTAATAAAAAAGTGTGTTCCAGTTACATAAGCAAGAGATATGTCTTAACATCCGTACAAGTTCCTTGATGTGAGTGGCAAGTGACCAACTGACCAACGATTTTACATAGGACAAAAACATTGCACAAATACAACTAGGTCACTGGTTTGGGGCGATCAAGGAAATGCATAGCTCGGGGGTTTAATTTGCTCAAACATCACACACGACCTAAAGATTTGAACAAAACAAATAAGTGTAACTAAATAGTGTATGTAGAGTCAACATCAATCGTGTCAAAACACACTATCCAAAACGTGCGATAATTTCTCGTTTTTTAACTATAGTGTTGTTATGAAAACTGCACTCGTTAATTATACTATCCGCAAGGAAGTTTGTTTGTACACATAACATTTATTATACATATTGCCATGTGTAAAAAATCCTAAACAATGTTAAATTAAAGTGTTTGCCTCTTGTGATGTTAACAATTTGCTAATTTAGATATTTGTTTCGTAAAAGTTTAAAACGTCACATGTTCCCATAAAACTGAGATCAAAATATGAGATTGCAACTTCGTTAAAATTCGGTATTTGTCGTCATCGGTATATGCCTTTGTTAATTAGCCGCGATTTCAGTCCGAATTAATTCGAAAGATGACGAGAGATCACGATTCAGATAGTTAGTGAGAGATATAAGAAATCTCAATTTACAAATTGAGACCTTAACGAGTTAACCACTTCGACTAAACGTGCAAAGTAAGCTATTGTTCATATAACGCTAAGTAATTATTATCCAAAATAATTAATTATAATTATACTTCAAATGATAAAGTATTGTTAACAAAACAATTGGCTGTTGAGTTGTATGTAAAAATAAAATAATAGACATTAATACGTTAATCTTATTTCAATATCGCAATCTCTCTTATGTTTTATTTTAATCATATTTATGATTAAGGTTTATCTGGTATCATCCAATGCTGTAGATAATGATTTTAAAAAGTATTGTGAGCGTCGTATTGCTATTGGCATCGACCGTAAAAGCAGATTTCTCCTGCATATGCAACTACAATATCGAGAACGCAGTGTACGCTTCGGTAAGTAACTGTTGCATAAAGTCAATCAATCCCTAATGATTCACTCGTTAAAATTCATCATTTAGAAAAACGTTTGGCTCAATAAAACGCAGCATTTTTCACCATAGCAAACAATATATTAACGATAACGTTCCATCTAACTTTAATATAATTATGACCGTCATATGAATATCAATTATATTACTTTATATTAGGCAGTACAGAGCTTTCAAAATTATGTAAACAAAAAATACCCAGGCACTGTTTAACCATCAACTCATTTCCACAAAGTTTAAAACTAAACTACAAAACATAAGTTTTTGTCTCAAGAATGGACGACGCTCCCACAATATAAATGTTGTTATTTATCATATATTTACACGACAAAATGGATTGATGTAAGAATAATCAGATAGTTTGTTTGTACAGCCATTTTTTTTAATTTTACAGACAGCTAAGGGTTCTACCACTGGCTACCACTACGAGATTGACTGTAAACCGGAAGGCCCACCATCCGACGATCCTAAATGGGTCACAATCCAGTTTGAAAAACAGTAAGTAATATGTTACATTTAAACTGTATGTTCCCTTATAAACTTGATTTGTGTTAAGTCGTCTTGTTCTTGAAACTACGATTTGATTGTGCAAATATGTGTTTATTTCATGTACGTCGCTATCAAATGTACGTCAATACTTTTTGTCGAGTCAACTCGCATACTTTTGCTGAGCAGAGCACATATTGGTTCAAATTGTAAATTATGCTTACCCGTGAAAACTTCCAACTGCTATAGATATGTATTTAGCACAATGTAAAACACAGAGAGTAATCGATTCATATTTAAGCCAGGAATAAATTCATAAATACTCCTAAGCCGGATTGACAGGTAAGATTAAACCTTTTTTAATATTGCTTTAAATATACACACCATTAAGTGTGATAAACAAACTATAAAAACTATCAAAAAATGTTTAGTATGAAATAAACAACAAAGACGTTATTTTGAACAACGCCCCTAACTTGAAAGTAGTAACGCGAAACCAATTATATAATCTGTTTAAGTCACAGGTGGTTAGCGTGTGGCTATGATATTAATTAGTGCAAACATCATTTTGAATGATAAATAATCATATTTTAACGAAAAATCAACTTTTCTGAAAAACAAATTCACTATCATATATATATATATATATATATATATATATATATATATATATATATATATATATATATATATATATATATATATATATATATAACAAGGTATTCAACTCGAAATCACCCGAAAACAAGTGCATCGCTTTGAACAGCCATTACTTTATCAATTTTGCAGCGATTTTCATGAACCCGGTCTTATTTAACGCAGAAATGTATTTCCTTACTGGAAATGTTTATATCTTGTTATATTTCTACACATGCTGGGTCAAATTTTGAGAAAATAACACGATACACAATTCGCGTGACCTACTTAAAATCGATCAGACAGGATTAATGAATAAAAAAACTCCAGGTGTAAAGACACACCTTCGCATTGGACCAATAAAATCACTCGTGTGTTTAAAACGTCAGTTGTTGAAATATATGTAAACAAAGGTTTCAAACGGCGCTGGTCAGTTAGTTCCGATGCATAATTCAACGGCAAGCACAGTAAGAATGTTCTTTTCTTGTTATTGAATTATGGTATCGAGGTCCGTGAACTTTGCAGGAAAAATGCCCTTTACTCCGTGAAATTTCAGTCTTAGATCCGGTCTGATCGATGTTAAGTGGGTCACACAAGTTGTGTATCGTGTTATTTCTTAAAAGTTGACCCAGTATTTGTAAAAATATTGCAAGACATGTACATTTCAAGAAAGGAAATTCATTAATGCGTTGAATAAGACCAATATCGTGAAAATCGCTGCAAAATTGATGAAGTAATGGCTGTTCAAAGCGATACACCCTGTTTTCGGGTGATTTCGAGTTGAATACCTTGTTATATATATATATATATATATATATATATATATATATATATATATATATATATATATATATATATATATATATATATATATATATATATTCGATAGTGAATTTGTTTTTCAGAAAAGTTGATTTTTCGTTATAATATGATTATTTATCATTCAAAATGATGTTCTCACTAATTAATATCATAGCCACACGCTAACCACCTGTGGTTTAAGTTAGTTATTCATAGACTCGACTTAATTCATTTAAAGTTATCAAAAAGAAAAAGTAAAAGGATCTCCTTATTTTTGTGACAATTATTGTTTTCAGTATGGGTATAGGGAGAAGGCACAGGGAATTGAGACGCAAGTTTTCCCTAGGGCACCTTCAGTGACGGACGTAGGTATGGCAACGTAAACGGGCTCCAACACATCTTGGTTGAATAATCAGCCTAATCTCAATTTGATTACACTTATACGAACATATAATAAACTTCGATTAAACTTGGATATGGCCCAGTTTCTAAAATCTTAAAGGGCAATAATATAAGTTTAACAGCATTCTGGTTTTGGATAAAACTTGCATCTGTTACAGATACGAATATATGCTAATTGTATATTGGAAAGTTGTCATAAGCGTGTTGCTAAAATATATCGTATTTACTTTTATTGTAACTGGTTATATGACCGGACGACAATGTTAACAGAAACTTGAAACAAACTTTTTATTTGGAATTTATTTATAAATCTGGATTCTGAATCGTAATAACACAAAGTTAAATGAAATCGAGACAACCAAACTTAAATACACTCTTTCAAATTTGTTAGGAAAAATTATAATACTAGTAATAAAAGCACACATCTGAATATATATAATAATACAAAATAAATATTGTATTGTATATTATTTTTTACTATTAAACAAACGGTAATGGAAATTGTAGATCGGGGATAGGTATTTTTCTTCATCTGTTTCTTCCAATTAAATGTAGGGCCACTCTGGAGCATAGACACATTTTTACTATGTAAGGAGTCTTGGGTCTGGGTCTGGGTAGAAAAAGTACTTGGTATTTTTGAGTAGATTAAAAAATACTTACATAGTCGGGATCGAACCATTGACCTCCCGCCACGGCGATCTTATTAGAAGAATAATTGTTATATATTCATAAATCAATGCATGCGTTATATAAGTTTATTAAAAACATTATCTAATCAATTAAACACAATGATATTAAAATATTTAATGCATTATTTCATTTAAATTATATACGACGAATGTTTAAGTC
>NC_068361.1:89263858-89291358 GCF_020536995.1 Dreissena polymorpha | reverse complement strand
TATTATTAGATGTATTATAATTATTTGTAGTAGTATTATTTTGTATAATTATTATATTTTTAGGAAACATCCATATGTGCCCTATATCAGTTCAGATGGAGTCAAGGCGAAACAATTATCCCCTGGCCCAGCATGGTGACAGCTGCTATGAGCTACAAACAGACGACAAGGTGATATGGGCCCACAGCGAATTTGTTTGTAAGCAACAAGGCGGTCATATGGTGGCAATAACAAGTGAGACTGAGCAGACCTTCGTGGACGCCTTTATGACACGTTATAACCCTGGCCACGCGGTCTGGATCGAGCTCCATGATAGGAACTTTAAAGGGCAGTTTGAATGGACTTCAGGTTTGTACACATTATGTCATTGTTTTCATTAATAAAAAGCTCCTGTTAAAATGTTTTTAAAAAAAGTTCCTTAAAAACACACGATATTTCTTCATAAAATTGCTTGATGTACCTTAACAACAACCGTCATAAATAATATGCCGCCAAAATAAATCAGAAAACAGGTCCGCTAAAAACATATCCATAATACAGAGGTCAGCCATTTCTGCAAAAAGCGACTAAACACTTCTAACACAATTTGTTTGTTATTTTTTTCAAAACGCAAGTTTCTTTTTTATGACGGGACTGTGGGAATTCAATTATATTTCACATACAGTCGTAAAAAAAGTTAAATCCTGTAATACCAAATATAAAGTGTCATATAAATACCATGCGTATAATTATGACTACTTAGTTTTTATATACCCTGCTACTTTCATTAACACTTTCTATATACGTCAAGTTTAAGTAAGTTGAATTCGCACTGAACTTAAAACAGAATAATGGAAAATTAAAATTCAATGAACGTGGAACTTAACCTGAGGTGACTGAGGACGCAAATATTTCTAAAATGGTTTAACAAATACTGATTCACTTTGAATAAATCATTTTCGATTCCTATTTAATAATGAAAACTAGAGGTAAATGCGTGTTTATTAATAAAAACATCAAAACGATTGCTTTGGAAATCGCCATGACTAGTCAGAACGTTAATCAGTGCTCGAAATGGACACGTCAGATTAACATAACAAATATACATATAGTTTAACTAGATAAGGATGTGCGACGATGCAAATCCCGTGCATATGTTAAGGTATTCTTATTACGGTTTTAGAATGAGCCATGCATGTGTCGCGTTTTGTTAAAAATATCCATAGAATACTTTGTACCAAGATTATTCAAATACATTTTGTTTTGCACGAGAAACGTTCTTATTAATAAAGCAATTTGTAAAGTGTACAATTAAGAAAACGCCATAGTGTAAACATTGCACGTTTAATGTATCCATATATATGATAACATGCGTCATACATTTGTTTTGAAAAGTATTCTTCCGTTGTAAGAGTTCGATACACACAAAACGTTTCATCAAGGATGTGGGATTTGTGAATAAATGCACTTATCATCACTGCTTTTATCTTTTTTGATTTTTCAATTCCCATATATACGATTAATTTCTATGAAGAGGTTACTTGATTAGCCGGCGCGTATGAATACATATTGAATAAATATTGCATACACCTACATGTTGTCAGATATATTCGAGTTTATGAGACAACGGCCCCAATTGCTCACATGTTTTACAGAATAGAGACCTATTTTTGCCTGGTAGAATTAACTTTTGCCATCGAAACAAAAATAATGTATTAATTTTTTAGGAGAAAGTGTAACATACACGAACTGGGTTCCAAATCACATGAGCAACTTTGTAAGTTACCACCAGGAGGACTGCATTGCACTGATCCCATACCAACTCGGCCAATGGGACGACATACCTTGTGGGTTCCGGGATCCAATCTTTGGTGGTGACACAGGAGAGACACATTACACATTCTGTGAATACAGTAAGAATTCCGCAAAACATAATGTTCTATAAATCTTAAATACAAGATTTTGTAGCGAATATTTGAAGATGCTTTCGAGAAAAGAATATAGAAATGAACGTTCTTTCAATCATGTTCCATTGATCAAACAAACAATATAAAACAAGTGTTTGTACAAAATTTTCGATCATTTTCTTTACCCTATAAAAAGCCACACCGCGTTGTTGAATTGGTCATTTGCAGTAATTTGCATATTGCAGAAAGTCAGGGAAACAACGTGTTGGTTGGATAAAATGCGGATATCGCTTCTGACGGAAACTCAAACGTTTGGGTACAACGTATGCTACTATGTTTGTATCAGTTATCTCATTATAACATATGGTTCACGTTTTCATAACATATTTGTGTATTTATATCCATCATGATAGTGTTCGATCAACATATAATGTGGGTTTCCGGTCCCGGTTCTTGTGTTAACATCTAGATTTTAAATGTAAGTCTTAATAGTTAAAATACGTGTGTGAAGTTACAATAATTACGATATTAAGTGATACTCATGATAATCGAGGTTAACTGGACAGAGTCTGTGTACAATCTGCAAAAAAGAAGGAGGTTTGTGACTTTGAAAAGACAATTCACAAGCTTTTGGGTTTTTCCATAGGCAGGTAGGGTGTGAAAAAAAGGTCGAGCAAATTTTCATAAATACATAGACATATGTATACACAAACATATTGTCGAACGTTTCCGTCATGCTTGACAGCACCTTGTAATAGCTTTGTGGTTGCAAATACATTTGGCAGTGATGTTTAGAAGTAAATCTCGCTACAATCGCGTTTAGCTCGTGACTGTTGTGAACCATAAAAGACTGCATTCCTCCACTGCGAATAAGCAAATGGATAAAAGCTTATTGGACTTGTCTGTTTTTAAAAGTTTAAAGGGGCAGAAGTTCAAAAAAAGATTCAAAGAAGAAAATAATAGAAGATGATGCTTCTTAGCAAAAGTCTATTAAACCCATGGTAAGTCAGCAAAACGCAGAAGTTTCAACTGACAAGTCCACAACTCTGTCCATAAAAAAGCGCCTAGATGAGATTAGTCTGAAACCGTCTTGACAAACAATGACACTTCCGTTATTCGTACAATGATCAGAGTAACCATTGATGAACTCAAGAAAAAGTAATTGAGTCCCTTTATTAAACGCTTAGAAATTATTGAATCAAATGTCTTCGACCAGTCAGAAGAAATGGACTCTTTACACAGTCAACTTAACAATAAGAACAAAGAAATAATAGATCTTAAAACAAAAATAACCGAATCGGAAAGTTTAAACGAGCTCAAAGAATACAGCCACAGAAACAACATGCGCATAACGGGTCTCTAGGGCGACCCATATTTCCAATCCTCCATACCGGTTAATGAACAGGTGTCGTCTCTTTTGAGTATCAAACTTGGTTTAAAGGTTGAAAAGGAAACCATAGATGTCGCTAACAGGTTAGAAAAATTCAGGTCCACACCAGCAATCGTCAAGTTCGTAAGGCGCCAAACAAAGTCTGGCGTAATGCGAAACGCGAAACTACTCAAAGTGTCAGGTATATTTCTGAATGAGGACCTAACAAACTGAAACGCGGAAGACCTAGCGTCTGTAAGGCTGAATGACCCCGAGATCATGGAGCGTGCTTCGTCTTTCGAAGGGAAGCTCTATGCACGCAATAAATAAATAGAGGCAACGACCGCTCAGACAGAATTGACTACGAACATTTCCAAAGGTGTCGCAACAAACCATGGCAGAAGACGGTCGGTTCACAGTTGTATGCCAGCAAGGTCTCAGCTAATACACCTCGATGTCAATTAACATGTTGTTTCGTGTTATTAATATATAATAATGAATAAAATAAGGATATTAACGTAAAGTTGACCAACACGTTGATTTATAATGGACGTACAGATGCAGGGACCGTAATGGGGAGTGTAATTTGTGTGTTATAAATACAGGTGTGGGAATTAAACCGCTTTATTACAATGCAAGGGTATGGATATAGCATAAAGCCATACCGAAAACAAAGCAGAAACATTTGTGTCGCACAACATGTGTTGTTCTTGCCAAAATCCTCCAGGAGTCAGTTATAGTCTCCTCAGGAATTTGTGCAAAGTGAAGAATTACAAATCTCGATTACGGTGAAAAATGTACTGTCTTGTATTTAAATGTAATTCATCATAACCGCAATTAGTCGATACTATTTATTGTAATTTGAGGCCCCAATAACATATATATAAACAAAAACACTCTATGTGAGAATGTGACAGCCAACTGTTGCTCGCGGACGTCTTTTAAACTTTGATAGTAGTTAGATATGTACAACAAGATAAGCATTGATGCAAAGCATCAAAGGGCGTCGGGAATTTCAGTGTAAAAGGCACTCAATGAAGTTACATGGAACGATTTTTTTCTACTGTAAATATTAATATATTGGCCGATTATTTTAAACAAAATAGAAAAAGATACTGGTATAACCATTATCTATAATTTTGTGTTATAAACCCCAAATAACCATTATTTATGATGTTGTGTTATTACCCCCAAATAACAATTATCTATGATTTTGTGTTGTAACCCCCAAATATTTTATTGTTCATTTTATTTACATTGGTTTCTTTTTTTACTGGCATCCGTGTGCAGTTTTAATTAATGGAACAGAACTATGTAGGTTTTAAAAAATCTGCTTCATCTTGTAAGCGTAATTTCATATTTTTTTTAACTTCAAGGGGAGATGATTCTGAACTTATTCTTACGTTGCTCATTTACGATAGGGTTTGAGTACTCATTGATATGAAAACACTGTAAAAGTTTGAAAAACAAATTGAATGCAAACTGTAAATTGCATAAATTGTGAAATTGAATTGTTTATTTTGTCAAATTTAATAGAAAAAAATCTGGACTTATTGTCCCGATGTTTCTCATTTTAAATGAGGTAAAAATACTCATTGATATGATGACACTGTAAGTTTGGAAAGAATCTGACGAAAAATGTTAACATAATCACCTAACCAAGAAGTTTTTCACTTTTATTTTTAAATTCAAAGAGACATACTTCTGGACCTATGGTCCGATATTGCTCATATAGAGTTTGGGTTGGGTCCTCATTGATAAAAAAATCTGTGCAAGTTTGGGAACAATCGGATGAAAATTTTGGACTTCGAACAACGATTTCAAATTTCTCAACTTCTATGGACGTATTGGTCGGATAATGCTAAAGGGCCCATACCTACTGGATAGTAATACGTGTCGCGCTTCGCGCTCTATATGTGGTTCTTTAAAAACAAAACTCCGAGGAGTGCTTGACTCTAGGGAAACGGGTTGCTGGGACACAGCTCCTCCTTGATAAGCGGTTGCTTCCTTTATCGTAACTCATTGTTACAATCAATAATACGTGTCGCGCTTCGCGCTCTATATGTGGTAGGGATAGTACTTAGGGCCTATGATAGACAACCATTTAAATACATGGATAATAGATGTGTTGTTTGCATTTATTTGTTTATATAAAAACACGTGTATTTTTTATAAGATATTTAAGTGATGTAAGAAATTGTAATAAACGTTGTCACCACGCGGCATCCATTAATTTAATAAAAATGTCCAATTGTAGTAAAATGGATTTTAAAATGTCTACATAAAATAAAGCTCTATTATATGTATTAACCTGACTGAAAAAAAGTGTCAGCCGCCGTGCCGGAACCCGGGATTGAACCGATGCCTTTAGATGATTGTTGCGTAAACAACTTCAGTCTAACGCTCTCCCAACTGAGCTATTCCGGCTGACATTATGTATGTACTTCTATTTGGTAAAGTTGTGTATAGCGATCGTTATTATATGTCTATTAATAAACTAATACATTGTACGTTTTCGTACCACTACGCCTTCCAATAAACTTGCTTGCGCGATAGGTCGTCATATATCGTACTACATTGTTTCTCCACTAAATAAGTAATTTAGAAAAACCACAAAATAAATATATTTTGATTATGTTTTGTTTTTATACAAAACCAGAAAGTTTCGCGTATTTGCCCAGTCCCTGTGATCTTTCCCCTGTGATCAGTTGTTGATCAGTTATTAATTAAAACAATTAGCTTTGCATTATTAGCAATAAATGTTGTAATCAATGTTATAGGCACAAATGCAGTACTTATTTACACTAATTTAAACAAAAAATCACCACTATGCAAGATATTCTTAAAACAAAAATATATACATTGATCCTCATAAGCGAAAAAAAAATGCATTACATACTAGTCGCCGCTCTCCAGAGCGACGCCAATTATATATTAACTGATAGGTGGACCAAAAGACGATATGTTGACATTGTACGTATACAATGTAGGTAACATGTGCTAGTGTCTTAAGAGGAATTTACATTTTCAATACGGCACAATACCCTCTAAACAACGTTATAAATTAAATTTTGTAGAAAGAAAAGATGTGCAATTGAACGTGTATGCTTGAGTCGTCAACCGTGTTAAAAGTGTATGAATAGTAATTAAGTTCACAACAATAGCAAAAAATATAACAGTTTACAGTTTCGCCTTTAGAGGTACCGGTGTCTACTGCCGCGGATGGCACTCGATTCTTTTTGTTTCTCGCTATGAAACATCGGACGCTCTTTTGAAACTTCGTTAATTACTAGCTATAGTACCAATACGTTATTCTTCGTAGACCTTGTTAAGCATTCGCTTATTTACACTAATGTGTGGCATTAGAGTTTGAAAACAGGACACGTTCTTATCAAACAACGCGAATAATATGATATCTTAAATTCGGAACTTTTCGGCATATTGCGACGGTTATTAAATGTACTTATATTGAGAGCATGAGTCCGTATTCATCCGACAGATGACGAGAGCTCATGTGTGCAGTAGGTTACATATGTAAAAGATACGCATTTACACTCTGAGATCGCCACGATAGGTACCATTTTTATATCTTGTGTTAAGATGAGTTATTTTGTTCTAATGATGCTACGTTCTGGAAGAGACCTATGTAAATAAAATGAATTTGCATTTGCAATTTATCATTGGACAACTGAATGCAGACCGTGTGTAAAGCCAATCTTTAACATTTAGTATTAACAGTTAAACCTTTAAAACAATCGGTGGTTAAGCTTGTGGTCCTTAAGGAAAGTAAAAATATATCTAGTTATATCTATGATTTTCTTGTATTTAAATTTTAGGCTTAATCCGTGCTGTCTATAGATGGCAAGTTTGCAAAGCGCTGTGCAGGTCCTGTTGCTATTAGTTACAAACGTGCACGCCGATTTCTCGTGCATATGTAACTACAACATCGAGTGCGCAGTGTATGCGTCGGTGAGCAATATTGTAACTCTTTTTTAGTTTCAATGTCGATGAAGTCTGATGTGCGAACGCTGCAATGTGCCGATTAGTAAACTAGTATGTTTTTATTTACGAAAGAAATAATAATAATATAAGAATAAAAAGGATAACATTTCAACGGACCTGCTTGTTTTTATATGAAATATATTTTTATCATACTCGTATTGTTTGTTAGAAAGCAGTACATCACTTTTACAACGAGTCAAACAGGCTATAACGCTCTTGATTAAAAATTGCATTATTTGTTTATACTTTACTTAATGTTGATTCGTTTTATCAATTTGAATTAACACATAAATATTTCGTCAATTACTGATTACCAAGTGTGAAGTTCGGAGCTTCATAAACAAGTTTCAATACTTTGCACTCTCCTTTCCAATTAGTATGTGATAGATTTACATGAATCATAAAACAAATGTAAAAGGCTCATTGTAATACTGATAATCTGATGGAGAACAAATATGCTAATTGTTATCATGATGCTAATTACGATTATGATGATAACGCTGACGATGATTACCATAATGTTGGTGATGATGGTGATGATGTTGATGATGTTGATAAAGATGATAATAATACTGATGATGATGCCCCTTTCAAATTGATTATGATGTCACAGTCAAAATGAGGACGTTCTTTGTGCGTGTACTACCAAAGTGCGTTCCGTTTAACTTTGTGTGTGTTCACCGCAATGCACAACGGTGTGCACACAAATTTTGGGTTTAAAACAAAGAGCGGGTCTATACATATTTCTAACTAATACGCCTATTATAGGCAGCAACAAAGTGAATTTACGAGTAAATATAAAAACATACACTCAACTAGACATTTCACCATATGCTGTTAAATAAAATAAAATCTTTAATGCAAATTATTAATGTACCTTTTTCCAGAGCTTTTGTAACAAATACTACGGAATTGTAACAAATACTACGGAATCGGATGCAATTTATAAACTGTATTATTCAATAGCATGCTGCTTAACATGTATGTTGATTTACAATTGTGAATTTTAATCAGGACAGACAAGAATATTTATTATGTACGGTATTGCAGAATAAGCACCAAACCTTATTGTAATGATTTTATAATTAGTATGCACTTGTTATATCCAAAATGTTTATCATTAATATAAAGCTGTTGTTAAATAACAGGATACGGTATACACTTACGGAGAGGTCACTTAAGTATTACTCATACTTACAATGTTATGTATTCTGTAATCGATTAAAATTATAAGTAATTTATTGCCAATATGTTCCATTAAATCAATATAAAACACAATTTTGGGGGGAAAAAAAGTATTAAATTAACGTAACGGTGACAAACTGGTAGAGTTCCGTGCTGATTTATAACGGTCGGAAAGGTACGGGTTACGTAATTGATGGGTGCATATTGCGTTAAAAATTAAGGTAAGAATCGCTTTAACACCGTGTAAGGTATTGTTCAAGCCGTGTTGATTATTTTGCGTTCTGTATTGTTTGTGCAAATTGTTTAATTGTACAGCCATTTAATTGCAAAATCTGTTAGACATCCGCAGGTTCCCCTTTTGGTCAGCTCTACGAGTTTGACTGCAAACCGGAAGGTCCACCATCCAACGATCCAACTTGGGTTATCATCCAGTATGAACATAAAGTATGTATGACTTCACATAGATATAATTGTCTACTTTATGTATTCATGTCTACTTTTGACTGCTGATTATAACTCGGTCCATGTTGTTTTTTTCAAATACCAAAATGAGTATACCTGTAATAATATTAAATTCATAAAGGAAAATAATATATAATCAGGCTGAGAACAAAACATCATTTATATACCAGATTGTTATCAGCCCAAACCTTACCGGAATCAGTTATAAATGCCGCTTTTGGTATTTGTTTTAAGGCAAAGGATTAAATTTATCTGATATTAAGCAAAACGTACTGTCTTTTGCAGTAAAATAGCACTCATCTTTGTCGAAGTCGGTTCTATTCATAGTCATATGGACCCCCTTAACGTATCAAAGACTCAATGTGTTAGATATATGACTAAATAAATCAACTCTAGCTCAGGGACGTCCGAAACACTTTGATAATTAATAGTAAGTTCAGATTTGTACACATATTCCAATGATAGAAGGACCAAACGACGATATGTCGACTATGTATGTATACATTCTGATTTAATACATTTACCAGTGTTGAAAGAGGAATGAAAATGTTCATTACTGGAAAATCCTGAGCGTAAAAAATTATAGACTTAATATGGTCAAAACGTTGATCAAGAAAATATGTTGTCCTCATTATAAAGACAGTTTGTTGGCTTAGTTGCTCTTACTTTCGGTCAAAAAAACAACGTAAGGTGACAATTTGACAAGCGAAACATTAAATCATGATACAAATTAATGTGGACCGAGCCAGATTTATTACAATCTAGCCAATAAAAAACACTTTTTAAAATCATGATTACATTGTATACAATTTATATAATATTCGTATAAGCTTTTCCAATCTTATAATTAAAATAGATATCAGCTTAATGTGCCACCATTTTGTGTCTTGTAAACGTGATTTTATCTTATTGGACCTTTACTTGCCCTAAGTGTCCTTTCTGTTCCAATTTTGTTTTATTAGTCAGGTTGACGTGTCAATAAAGGTGGAACTGCAACATACATCATTTAAACGTATATCTTAGTTTGGTCTACTACACTAAATGTTAAAGGAACTTTTTACATCCGTCTGACAATGACGTCGAATCATTCTAAATGTGTTAATCACAATGAACATCTTACAATATCCGTAGAAAAATTAACATCTGGACAATTGCACAATATATGTTGAAGCGTGCAATTTCAATTATTTCATTCTTCAATAGGCGCATTGCTAATTATTTATTGACATAAATCGTTATCAGTTGATCGAAATATACTATTGTCTTACACAACAACAAGTAAATGTACAAAGTAATATTTAAGTTAAACCTGGATTATATTTGGTCATCTTCACCTATATGTTATTTATGTTATATTGACTAAAACAATCATTAATATTTTTGTTTAAGCCTTCTGTTTTTCTATGAGTGTCATGTTTCTAAACAAATTGCTAAACCCCTTCCAGACTAGTACACGTTTGGTTGAAGCTAGAATAGAATGCATTGACTCAGTCGAAGATCTGCTGCTTAATCATTAACATTACGAAAATGCTAATGAAATATAAAAAGGACCAAGAAAATATACCGAGTAATGCCGATTCATATAAACGTATAGGTTCGTACTGAATATCCCAATTATTATTTACTTCAGTACGGATACGTAAAGGTGATAAAGGACGTTGAGACGCAAATCTGCTCAGGCGCACCACCTGAGGAAGATATAGGTGTGTGAACATTTACGTATTCACACGAATTGTTTTCACAATACCTTAATCATTAATTGAATTTAAATTGAGTGTTTTTCAGAATATTTACAGTCAATTAAGTTGGCAACCTTTAGAATAATGCCTTTTATGTAAGTTAAATGCTAAAACTTGTTTGTGCCGATGCTATATCCTTCCGTGTGTCAATTGATTAAATAAGACGTTAATAACAATAAACTTGCTGTAAGCTTAAAGGAGGCATAGTTAAGGCATCCATCTCAAAATGTAATCCAACAGGGTTGTTTCCCTTTCTTTCATAAAAGACGATTACATTTATATCTATATTTTTATACACGACGTATGTTTAAGTCACTACAACAACGGTTCCAACAACAACGACATTGACGACAACGACGAAAACAACAAAGGGGTCTCCTACACCAACCACAACAATCACCACCACTACAACCACGACAACAATACAAACTACTTTAACACCACAACCGTCAACAAGAACAACAACAACAACGGCAGTATCCATAACAACAACTCAGACACACTCAACAACAACAACAACGCCTTTACAAAAAACTTCTCAATCAATAACTACGACTGCGAATGCAACCCAAAGGACTACTCCAAAACAAACAACGAATCATGGAACCACACATATCAGTACAACAACAGCGACAACAACAGCTAACTATGTTATACAATACACACAAGGTACGTTTACTTTATTGCAATCTTATTACATGATGAACGCTGTAATTTGGACGTGGTGCTACAAAGTGTTATTTTGTTTTACAAATGTCATATTATATTTTTTATGATCGAAAACGCCTTGTAGAATATGTAACTTAAAATGAAATTCTAGTAAGTAACCTTACTATGTGTGTAATCGGTAATTGATACTGTATGTTCTGAGACTGCATACGTAAATTATGCAGATTTATTAAGACATCTCGGCTGGTTTAATTGATTTAATGTTGGTTTACACACAGTTCAATACGGATGCCCCCGGCAGTACTTTCAGAATGCTCAACTTTATCATGGAACTTTGTTCACACTGGGGAACACGTGCTATGAGATTGTTAATACGCAAGCGTCATGGCCTCAGGCGGAAGCGGATTGTTTGGCCAAGGGAGGTCATCTTGCTCATATTCCTGATCAGCGTCACCAGGATGTCATATACCAGGTGACCAGTCAGCATCTAGGAAATGACGTCTGGATTGGGTTGAATGACATGAAAGAGGAACAACAGTATGCGTGGTCCTCAGGTATAGTTCAACAATCGTTGTATTAACAAACAAATTATTCATGTTTTTTTCTTAGCTATTTTACAACCACAAACAAAGTTGCATCACTTGTATACTGCAGCCACCATGTTGGTTAGTCTGTTGTTTGGCCTTGAAGTGTCTAATGTCTTTCAAACTACTTTTTAATTTCATATTCAAGAAAGACACAACTTTTTTGAGTGACACACTAATAACAGTTTCGATGACGAAATCCCGCCATGTTGGATTTATATCTTACAGCTGCATCTTATTTTTTACTGTATTATAGTATTATAGTATTTGATTCACAGAATTCGAGATTATGTTTGATATAATGATTTTTTTTTTTGAAAACATTATACAAAATGGTCGAATTGTGGCAAAATGTTATTGGTCGGCCATTTTGGATATGTCTTTTCTTTGAATCGGAAAACTTAAATAAGCATTTAAGCATGCAATGAACATAATTCGTTGCAGTGATTGATGTTATACTTCCTTTGATTGAAAACAGAACATAAAATGTGCGGCCTTCACTGATTTTGTATAGATTTTTTGGCTTTCATTATGTGTCGTCTTTTACAATATGTATGTTTATGTATTTATCAATTATTTGTATTGATATATGTATACATTGGTGGTAAAAATATAGCATTGTTTTAGGTGAAACCTCTTGAAAGATATGTGTCAAGCGGTAATAGGGGTCCATTACTCCATTGTATTGCTTTCTTGTTAAACCAGTTTCCATTTCTAAACAAGCTTAACATGTCACTGAATAAATAGATCATATTTAAAGTAAGTTTGCAACAATCAATATGATGAATAAATATGTGGGTGTTTTTAATTCTTGAAATTCAGGTGACCCAGTGACTTACACTTATTGGGTAAGTGGCTACGAAAACTCCAGGTTTCACGGTAATGAAGACTGTGCTGGACTTGGAGCTAAATCCTACCATGGTCGCTGGGACGATATTGCGTGTTCCAGCCGTTTGAACTATATATGTGAATGCAGTAAGATTGTATACAAACAACAAGCTTGTTATTAGCTTGTTATACATTAGATCTGTGGATTCAGCAATATTTAATACATTAAACCATTTAAATTCTGGCGAGACATCAAGTCAGTGGATCTGTTCGTCAAAGAAAGGTTGCTGATGGTAAAATAAAAATCGATATATAGGCCGATTAAGATTTAATTGACCTATAATTATTGCGATAATTATATGAAGCGGAAAGATTTATTGCAAATAGAATTTCAAAAATTGTAATATTTAATGTTAAGAAACGCAAATTTTAAACCATGGTTTATTATTACACACTTATTATTGGAGATGAAATCAACATCCTTGTTTGACGTAAAACGTTTAAAAAAATTAAATGTCATCGATACATATTTTAGATCTAAATATATTTAAGATGGATATAAATTACGTTTTATATGATCATAATTCTATTCTTATGCTGACATAAAAAAACTATGTGTAATTTATAAAGCCAACATAAAATAACACTTATTCCAATTTAAAACTTCACTTCACTTGTTGGGAAGTCGGTTACTATAAAACGGTATGTTCTGCGCTTATTTTTTCCTTTTATCAATTGTAAAAGTGATATTTCACAGTTCAATGTTCGGCCTCGACGCATTTAATTAGCTTGTTTGTCATTGTGGAGATAAAAATTGCGATGATGGCGTTGTGAAATTTAAAATGACGTTTTTCTATGAAAAATTCTTTATTTTTACAAATAAAAAGTGGATACACAAGTGTTTTATTTTTTTCAAATGAATTCGCTTTTATCAATTCACATAGAATATATGACAATTGTAAATACGAAATATTCGTATAATTTATTTTAGCATACGTAGAACTAAATAAACATGTCTGATATAAAATGCTTTTTATTTACTTTCTCTATTTTTTTCTTATGAAGTTAATTCCAATAAAAGATGTTAAGAAACAATTACAGAAGGAAATTCAGTGAATTTTACTTATTCAAATATTGGGTGGTATATGGTCGAATTATGCTTCAGACAGACAATTAACACATAAGTAAATCTCAAATAAAGTATAGGTCATGATGACCGAATTACACAGTTTACAAAAATGACAGGTTCTAGAGAAGACACGAAACAAAAAAAATATGTTTTATGTTGTTGAGAACAAAAACACATCAGTTTTTTTTCAACTACGATTGTATTGTTTAGAGTCATTTTTTATTATCTCATGTTGGTTTATTTAATTCAGAGTCAATACTGACAGTTATATTTGCAACGACAACACTAATGCCTCAAGTCTTCATACCAGATGGTTATTGTGTTATTTTAACACCATACACAATACATTAGAAATAATATTGCGAAATTACATAAAGGCAAACATTTCACACATGATCAGACAAGTTCTAACTGTTTAAGTTTCAGAAGACATCCACATTTGTCCTGGATCTGTTCAGGAAAACATTCGACGATACAATTATCCCCTGGCTCAACACGGCGACAGCTGTTACGAACTGCAGACAAAGAAAATGATATGGGCCCACGGCGAGTACATTTGTAAGCAACAAGGCGGACATCTAGCAACAATAACCAGTGTGATGGAGCAGGACTTCGTGGACACCTTTATGGCAAGCCACAATCCTGGCAACGCTGTCTGGATTGGGCTTCATGACCTGAATGTTGAGGGACAGTTTGAGTGGACTTCAGGTTTGTGTTACTCTTAAAATTGTATTTAAATCATGCTTTAGTCGAGTTTTTTTAATTTATCACAACAACATCCATGAATAAATGTTGGTGCAGCAGTAATAATTACAAATAATTGCGTATTTTAGTGATGGCATTAGTAAAATATGTAGCCAAAATGCATTAGGTAAACAAAGTGATTGTTGTCTGTCCCAAAAGTGAAAAACAACGCGAACAAAATGTGTTTGTTATGTAATTAAAAACACTTCTATTTCCAATATAATAAAATGCGACGTCTTCTACATGTATGGCTAATACAATCGAAATAAACGTTAAATAATGAACCGTTATGGCTAATGAAAGACGTCATTTATACACTTTGCGGAAAGTTATGACCATTAAACGTCTAATTGTCTTGTCACTTGACCATTTTCCTAATCAAATTAAATCAAATATTAAACCAAGAAAGACGACCAAAGCAGAGCTTCATAAACAACGCCACTTGACGGTCCTCTTGCATCTTCAAAATTTCAGACGACTGATTAACTGCTTGTTTCGTGGCTAAATATTTCCATCATTAACGTTATGTATAAAGGATAGATAATAAAAACGGATCGATAAATTCCCATTTTTTAGTAAATTAATATAAAATTATGCAATAAAACTCGAAAACAAATTGTATATATGTTAAGTTCTTTGACCTCGAACTTCTCTAATTGCTCAACAATAGCTCTCCAATTAATATTTACCCCTTTAATAACATGGAAAGGCTAACGTTTTGCATCTGCTGATCCACCACATAACCCTTTTAATTTGCCGGTTTCATTCCGAGAACAGGGTGCACTTTCGTTTTTAATATTGCAAACCATTCTAGTCCTTACAAACAAAACAATCGTTTTCGAAATCGACATGAATGGTGAAAACATTGTCGCTACAGTTTATTCAAAATGTGTATCTATGTGTTTTAAATATATGCATCCGCGCATGAATATTGTTTACGAAAATAACGTTAGAATTACAACGCTGCTTATAATGGATTCTAAGCAACACAAGTTTACAAATAAGTTAAACGTCAATGGTCAATACTATTAAAGATGAAAATACTGTTCAAAGGCGTTTCAACTGCTCATTTTGTTTTCGAAATTCGCCCCCCATGTTTCACCTTTTTTCAATACCAACGAGCGCTGTGTATCTACACTATATATATCCAGTAAATGTTACATGAAACGTTTCCTTTTAATAACGTTTTGTTTACTACCGATTTAAACCAACGCGGGGTAAAACTTGCGATAGAGCACAATTCGTCTTTAATATGATCAAGTATAGATACTAAATGTCGCATTTAAAAATAAGGATAGCTTATTCTGCTATGTTTAAACTTTATTGCGCCATGGTTTACTTTAACATTCAAGAAAAAACGAAACGTTGCATCACGACTGTGGCATTTTAAATGAATGTATTACCATCAGTGTTGTTTTGTTAGGTCTGACCATAAACGAATATAGAGGTTAAATTACATTCCTTGGTTAGCCGGCGTGGATGAATCACATTGACTTGATATTGCTTGGAATAGCAACTACATGTAGTTTATACGATTACCGCCGCAATAGGTCTAAGGTTGATAAAACGTAGCCGCACAAAGCTCGTCATAATCTTTAAGCATCACTTGATAAACGTTTCTCCAACTCGGTAGCAACGATGTATTGTCTATATTAGGCGAAAGTGTTACCTACACGAACTGGGTTCCAAACCACATGAACAACTTTGAAAATTACCTCACTGAGGACTGTATTGCACTGATCCCGTACCAGCGGGGCCAGTGGGACGATATACCATGTGGGAAACAAGACTCTTCCTATGGATTAGAAATAGGGGAGAAGCATTACACCTTCTGTGAATACAGTAAGAATTGTGCATGTAAAATATTCCGGGAATTGATAATTGGACATTGAAACTTATTCTTGCAAATTTTTTGTAAAGAATAATGAGGTATATACTATGTTATGTATACACACAAAGAAAAGAAAATAGTGCTTGTTTATGTTCAATTTATTTTCGTAACAAAATGTATGTTGCTAGGCTTTTACCCCACCCAGTTGTTTTTGTATTGCGTAATTTAACTAAGGCTCGTTTTCGATTAAATATCATAATCACAGTAAGAATTTAAATGAAACATTAAAGATAATATCTTATTAATTTATTTAAAGTCATGCCATTGTTAAACTTGTGTATTTGTCAACGATTAAACTTATTATTGTTGTTCGCGCTTGCATCCTATTCATTCATTAAAATCCGCCATTTCGTATGACGTTCATTGGTAGGTATTTTTACTTTAACGGTCGTCACAGTCATTGACGTCACGACGGTTTTAGTATAAATAGCGGGGTCAAACGTAAACAAGTTTCACTTTCGAAAACAGCTTAAACGGAGAAAGATCAAAATTGAAATGATACTTTAACTACTTCAGATTAATATTAGCATTTAAAAAGGGTTTGAAAAGTCGTGAGATGCAGGTACGAATATTTTATTATTGTTTGTTTACGATATTTTGATATATGCTTTTGTTATCATAATGAACATAATTATGAAACTGAAAGTAAAAGTACATAAACTTGTATAACCCTTTGTTTTTATCTTGTTATACGGCATAGCAATGTCTCTACCTTATTGCTGAATTGGACAATAGTGATCATTGTCTTTTGCAGAAATTCATGGACGTGTTGGTCGGATAAGATACGGATACCTCTGCTCTACATGAAATATGAAAATCTACGTTCACAACATGCTCCTTTCTTTGTATCAGTCATTTCATAATAAACATTTAGTTTAATTTATCGAAAAAGTGATGTTTATTTGTCGTCATACACTTGACAAATCGAAATAATATTAACCAATACAAGTCGAATCATTTCTAATATGGTGTATTTTCTTCCCTTTAAGTATATCGCCTTAAAGTATAACTAGAACCAATCGTTAAGATTACCGGTATCATATATTTGAGATTTCCGATTTAAATATCAGGGTTCTGAGTTCAAACCATCCGAATATACAAAATTATCAGAACGACAAGAATTGTGTCACTTGTGTTTATTAACCTGTTTATCACGGACACGTATAATATGGACATGAAGTGCTTGCATGCATTTGATATTTATAAAACAATGTCTTAAATGTTGACAAACAAGACAATCAAAAGGGTGTTTCACAATACTGCTCAAAAACGTCGAAACGTACGCTAACTTTGAACGCGAACTACTGCAACAATAACTTAAGATTATCATACAACAAACACATCTATCAAATCAGATCCCAGGCCCATGACCTCGTTACAATCAACGATATAGTCGTCCGTTTAGTGTTTCAATCAAAGCGATGAATGCACTGAAGTTGTTCGCTATTGCATAATCATAGACGCAACTAAGTTTTCAAAATTAATCGCAAGTTTGAAATAAACACAAGCCATTCACATGTATAAAGAGTGTGTCGTAAAGCACCGGCAGATGTATGTGCACTGTTTATCATCCTATTTATGTTATAGAGATAACTTAGACAAAATAGCAACATCATGGCCATTTTTGACGTTCTGAACGCATAGAAAGTATGATGAAAATTGTATAATAAAAACCTTATATTAAAATATTTGCAATCACCATCATATTAAATGAATGTTTTTGGAATATGGAATACCTAACACACTAATAATATAATTTCATGATGGAAATTCCCTGTACAAAACTTTTGATTATTGACACCATATACAAATTCAAAATATACAATAAGATAATCGATGAAAATAAATAAAAAATAAATCTGCGAGCAATACATTTTACTCACGAATTAGGTTATCATAAAGACAGCTCTGTTGACCCTTACTTTGTTGTTTATGCATTACTTGTGACGCTAGCAGTTCACACGATGTCAACCAGTCTCTGACCTTAACATGGGTATAGAACACTAATGCACTCTCTCGACGTAGCTGTTTTACCCAGATTTTCACCTTAAATGATCTTTACATAAAGCCAGCAGACACGAACGAATATTCGAATATTTCATAGGCTGATTCGAGTTAAACCCCCCGAACTTAGGCTGCATTACTATGTCTGCGCACCGCGTAAATATAGCACTGTTCTGTTCAGTGTAAGGAATGCCGGACTATTCTCTGCATTTTTAAACGACACAAATTGTGGCCCTGTAACAATTACACATTAAAATCCATCTCGCAGAATATCAGGGTCTGTACTCTGTCACTAAATCGTCCGGGGCAGACATAATATATTATCGATAAACACAGTTTTGCTTTAAAGATGAGAAAACAAACACTACCAAAATAGTATAGCGATAAGAGGAAATTCCTTTAATTATCTAACCACAAAAGTCTACCGTACTCGGTCAGCACGTCTTGACATCGTTCCTGAACGCCTGGATAGGCTACCCTTATTTACCAGTTTGCTTTTTTGAATTTAATGTTGTATCTATAATGCATTGTGATAAAATGTGTCACTTACAATGAGATATTTAATGACCCTCGTCATGCGAAAATAGGTCTTATGCCATATGCTGCCATCATATAAATATATATATATATATATATATATATATATATATATATATATATATATATGTGTGTGTGTGTGTGTGTGTGTGTAACGATATTGATACTCATTATAGATTAACAAATCATACAGAATATTATTCAATTTCACTAACAGTTTTCAAGCATTAATATTGTTTTATCAAATCACAAATAAAGAAGTTATTTATTTGTAAGAAAACAGCACTATTAGTTTTACTAGTATAATACCTATAAAATAGCGACATTCAAAAATACACAAAATATATTTTTTATTCGGATATTGTGCAGCCAAATAACTTTCCTAAATACCCTACATTGAATGCAACCAAAAAAAATGAAAGTAGCGAACAATAATATAAGTATGAATATATGTATTTGCAGCAAACAATAATTTAAGCTTGAGAATAAATAAATAGTAACATCTTACCCGAAAGATATCAGAACACACGATGGCGAGATTGCCATGCGCTGTTCTTTAAATATTCTTTCAGGGGCAACTCCTTAAAATTTGATCCGGCTTTTTCCAAATACGTATTCCACGTGATCCCACGTGGTATCACGTGACACGTTTTTTTACCTACTTATTCATATTGATTCGGGTCAAAACTGTTGACCCTTAGTCACTGAACTTTCCCGAATCTTCGAACGTTTCCCCCTTTGTTCCAAAATTGGAAAACAATTTAGATTGGAATGTGTTATTCACTCTTTTCGCTGACTAAACTGTTTTTTGTTCCATTTATTTAGTACACCAAGGTAAGTCTCCGTCATGTAAGAATTAATATGTGGAGTACAACAGGGAAAAAATGCCAACGTAGTGCCGCAATGCGTAAAACTGTTATTACTTTGATATATTATTTTCAGAAAATGGACTGCACAATTCCTTACATAAAATTAAGCATTTCTAACAATATGCAATATTTATTTTAAAATTTTGTTGATTGAAATTAATTACAACTTTGCTAATTAGGATTAATTAAAATTATCAAATAAGTTAAAATTAAAATTTACACATTACAATTATTTCATAAGATTGTGATTTTAATTGGAGTACACCAACCCAGGAAAGAGTGATTTAGTTAAGTGACCGAAATGGTTTGCCTGAAATGTTGTTTAAGAGACCAGTCGAAAGTTGTTTTATGATCGACGTGGCTGATCTCATATTTATAATATCAGAGAACTCATAATAAATAAAAATAGCATACTGCAATGTTTTGAAAGCATAAGTGTATGTCTGCATACACAATCGGGTCTGAATTATTATTGAACAATTGTATGGTTCGCAAATAACAAAACAATACAGAAAACATCGTTTATTTCACGCAAGTATACAACATATACATTAGGGGCAATATTTAACAAAGCAAGTGTATTAAGCAAATTTTAAACAGGAAGAACTGCAAGTTATGAATAAAAAACTCCGTCTTCTGAATGTCTTCTGATTGTGCATGGTTAAGAGTTAAGCCCCCTAAACAGCATTAGGTATACCAGAAATATAAAAAAATAATGTCATAGTATGACACTGCTGACGACGTAATTAATAGGATATTAATAAAACATATTAATATAGTGGTCATTTACATTCTGGAATTAGCGACATACTCCGTTCGTCCAGCGAAAGTCAAAGGATGCGTTATAAAATGTTCCACACCATCAACAATGGCTGAGCCATGTCTGGTAAACGACACATCCGGTTTAGAAATAAATAAACTTTGACCTCTGTCTGGTTCAATGTTAAGACTCGTTTTCACCAGACTGTGCACCTTTTCAGCGATACCGAGTGAGCCCGATAGACCGGTAGAGCGAATGCCACCGACTGTTATCCATTTTCTGTAAAAAGCGAAAAAAAATTAGTCAAGCATTGTGTGTATTACATTTTGTGTATATCATAGATTTGTTCTGGAGTCGACCCGGGAACGTATTCACCAACCAGTTCTAAGACTTATGTTTAAAAAATAATCTCTTGAAACTGGGTTGTTCTAACAGTGGAACACAGTTCATTATGGCCCGAAATGCAATATCTCCAAATACACAACACTTCATTAAGAACCATTTACTAAGGACACAATAAAATGTTTTGCCTGTTTATATCCAAAACTGAAAGAATGTTCTTGGTTTTAAGTCTTTCCGTCACTCTAAAGTAAAATAACTTGTTGATGAAAACGGGCGCTTGTTTTTTAGTACTCTCTGTTACGCTCCTACTACAACTCACAATGGTTTAAATTTCGTTCGTTAGACGAGTAAGTATAAGTTAAAATATAGCGGGCATTAAACCTGTGATCACTGAGTCCTGGTGCCTCTGTGTTACCACTAGAAAGCTTCACAACAAGAAATGAACGAGAAGCTAAGTGCTTTTTTGCGCATGCACGCGACGGTTTTCTTTATTTATCGTTATCATTTCTATGCGAATAGTTTAAACCTAAGTATGTTTGTTCGAAAGTGCCAAGAATAGCATTGGTTGTAGTATTTGCACTTACATAAATTATAAAAATAAACCCAATCTGTTATGCATGTCGACTTGAATTCTAAGTTTTAAAGCTCCAATATATATTAGTAGATAAGACGTATACATTTGAGTCGATAGTACAAACAGAAACCGTAAGACCAAAATCATGTATCCTTAATAACAACCACTTTTATCACATGTATACTCGTAAAACTTAACAAATTAAAACAAAATAAGCCCAGCCGACCTGTCTGTCTCGGCGGATATGATGTAATCCTTCACATCAGTGGCGGGTCTGACTCCTGTGTACAGAGAGACCACCGGATGTGAGGGCAGTTCTCGCACCACTTTGGCGGCAATCTGGTCGAAATCATATCAGAGTCATAAATACGCTTCGCATTCAAATTACAGGTCACCCTCTCACGACCTTTGTATCGACCAATCATAGCTTCGATATCATGTTATTAACATGAAAATGAACGTAAAATAAGCTAGGATACCAAGTGAATTTATTTATCATATTAACACGAAAATAAAATTCCGAATCGCCGTGTGTGGTATTGGCAAAAAAGAGAACACTTTGCGTTAAATAAAAAGAAGAGTTATTTATTTCCTTTATAAACTCGATTTAGTTGTTCAAAAAAGCTCAAAACAAATAGCTTCCGTGTATTGACTGAGAATTCATATTTAATTCGGCTGTCAAAAGAAATGGGTGATCTATGCCTGCTGGAGAACATATGCACTTATGACACAGAATTCTAGCGTTTACCTCTGTGAGACGCAGACGAATGGATTCATCCACGGGTGCTTGTCGTCTGCTGTCAACATTCTCTGCTGTCGGCCCGACGATTACGTTGTCATAGACTGAAAAATGAGAACGCTGCGAATGATGTTCATTTTTTTTTCAAACTTTGACACCCACAAGTTTGGTTCGATTTTATTGTCAACGTAGCAGTATATATTTACACATGTGATGTATGTGCACTATGATTTCTGGAGAAAAGGCGCAACTTAAATCCCATGTTTGTAACGGTTGCTTCCAAAATGAAAATATGTGATGATAAAATAACATATATTGTGTTAATTTTATTCAATCCATGTTCGTTAGATGGAGTCAGCTGTACTCTTTAAATATCACATAATGTCATAGTATTAACAATACTATATTGACGGTATATCTACAGAATAGCAGGTTACTGCCCTACCATTATCTAATTAATCCGGTTGTGCTTAGATTAATATAAATACGAGGATTGCTGAACCGTATGTTAATTATTCCAAGCCAGTAGTATCGTAAAATGAAAAGGTTTAAAATTGTGTCTCTGTTCATCAAACAACTGTTTACATATATAGAAATATGCAATCGCTTTGTCGTTGCATTTTAATCGCGAATGAATATGTCCATCGTTCATAATTATTTATAAAATCTGTTTTTGTTGGTCGTTTCGTGTACGTATTACATCTTGGTTTCAAACTTGGTGTTAATCTGATTCATTCCTTCTGAAAATAACGACGTGAGAGCTGATTAAAATTAAGAAAAATATAAGGTACCATGGTATCAGACCGATATTGTCATAGTGGTATGATAAAAACGCCAACAGCCCTGATATAAAATAGACTTTTACTGCAAAATGTTATCAGGTCATTATCAGCGTAGTGGTTTTGAAAACAACATGTACAATATAAACATTCCATTAGATATACCTGAACGGAAAACTATGACGCCTTTCGTGACGTCACTCGGTACCGGAAGTATGCTTGAATTCAGCAGGTTCTGCGCTGATTTCGAGTACACTGTGTACTGACCCTTTCGTGGTAAGATTCTGTAATAATTAATTTGTTATCTATAGCATGTTCAAATGTAAATAGTTAATAAAAATAAATCCAATAAATGTAGGTAAAATATCCCTGAAGTAGTTTAAGGACGTGTAAGATTGTTTACGGGAGCACAACAGTAAATTCAAATTACATGTTTTTTTGTAAACAAACATGTTTCTACCTAAATTCCGATTTTCCCGCCAAAATGTTCACTATGTCGCCATAGAGACCGGCGCAGTTCACAACGCATTTTGAATTGAATGTTCCTCGTGTGGTTTCCACGATCCACATCTCGGTATTCCTGACTACGCTGCAAACACGTGATCGAAGTAAAATGCGTGCACCTTTCTTACGCGCATCGTTAGCGAGCAGGACCGGAAACAGCCACGGGTCGGTGACTGCTTCGCCCGGAATCCAGAGACCGCCTAGCGCCCCGCAAGTGATGTTTGGTTCCCTTTTGTACAGTTCTGAGCAGCTCAGTTCATGCATGGTCGTGCATTTGGCGGCGTTTGAGTTGGCCACTATTTGTGGGAACCTCTCAAGCTGCAAAATACCACAGCCTTGAATAAAATACTGGACATTGTAAAATGTTCAAACAGTCTGGTTAGGTTAGTAAGAAGCCATGACAATCAATAAGAGCAAGTCTAAGGGCACATGTTTCAGTGATTGTAATTTATAACATTTTATCACAACAACGAATACTATTACAATGTTTCGATGTGCTTACCTGTTGTTCATCCCATGCCACCATAGTGGCGCCAATATGATTAACTGGTACTCCCAGTTTGTCCAACAGCGGGAAAACTCGCGCTTGGCATCGCTGAATACAATCTAGTTCGAGTCCCTCAGTGGCGTCAAAACCGGTGTGGAGCATGCCACTTGATTCGTTCAATGAATACGATACATGGATAAAAACAATGATGATAAATGCAAGTTCATACGTATATATATCTTCTTATAATAATGCTGCATGATTTATTTAAGCATATGCTATGTTTAATTTATTTTACTATACATCATGCATGGTATTATTGTGTTTGTGTTGATTAGTTTGTGTCTGTGTTTATTAGCTAAGCCGAAAAAAACTATTCAAATGATAATGAAATACGTACCGAGTTCTTCATACGGAATATGAGAATTTATAAGATAATGAAATGGAAATGCCTCACCTGTTTCCCGAGCTCGCTTCAGCAGCAAGGTGTTCGTTCTTTTCCAACAGTAGACATGAAAAGCCGCGTGACGTCAATTCGAATACGCATGCGCATCCAACGACTCCGCCCCCTATGATGATGACGTCATATGTTTCTTCCATTCTATTGGTGGAAGAAAATATCTATCAATAAACATGTTAATTTATAGATCTTTGGTAAAAGGAAGAACAACGCAGATAGTAGGGTAACTCGCCCTTGAGTCGATTTTGCCCTTGAGTCGGACATTTTTATCTTTGTAGTTTTCAAAGATCAGTTTTGTTTAGCATGATGTGTGACGTTATATCGAACAATTTACCCTTCATACTCAAAATAAATAAAATTTTGAAATGAAATGTTATCAAATATTATCTGACGATGAAATTGGATTCGTTAAAGTTTTAATTACTTCTGGTGACGGAAAATTCAGAATTTTCAATTATCGATTATCTTTATACCATCGGCATTTAGTTCAGATACGCTTGACAACATTCACAAATGGCTTCATATTGAAAACATAACCTTATTCTATAATAATGAAAGGTAATTTTCAGTGGTTTGCCCTATTGTATTGGTATAACATTAAAAAAAATGAATTACAACTCAATTAGCCCTTGAGACGAACGCAATTCGCCCTTACGGCGAACATGAGTTCATATAATGGTAGAGGCATACGGATGAGAATTAACCACATATTCATTTCAATTAACATGACCTTATCTATAAAGAATCCCATAGCTCACAAACAACATGAATCACACAATGTTTTATCCTTTTAGGTCTGTACTTTTCTTTGTCACCCCAAGTGCTACAAATGGTTCCGCTGTTGTAAAGGTCGGATAGACACTTCAAGTGACCATGTCATTTTTCCTCTTTTTATAACTTATTTTCGTCAACATGTTGACAAAAGAATAAACTTATAAAATCAACACATGACTGTTACTGTGCAATTTGCATTTTTATAAATATATAGAGAATGGATAACCAAATAAATGCTAAAAACAAATCTGTGTCCGTGTTAAGGGCGAATGTGTCCGACTCATGTACGAGTTCAGTGGGTATTGTTATTCAACTTTTTGTCAATGGACATAAGCTGGGAATCAAATAATTATTTGTAAAATAGATTCATATGATATTATAGTTAAAGCCTGCACAAGCTGAGTCCCGGCTTTGATCACAAAGCTTTTTATTATAGACTTATACCGCTAACCCGTCCGACTCAAGGGCGAGTTACCTTATCATGTGTTCATTTGTATAAGAAAAATTGTGCGTTTCTTGAAATAGACTCCATGTTAAAGCTGAAATATGTTATTTAATTTGATTTGACAAAACATGAAATCAGGAAATGTGTGATTTTTGTCTTAATCATTAAGTACTTAAACTTTATATGTTATACATATCAAACTGTGCTCATCGTGTTACTGTGATTGTCTCAACGTACTGAACCGCCAGTGGCGTAGCTGCTATTAGGCAAAGCAGGCCCGGACCTACACTTTTTTTCTAAACATGAAAAAAATAACAATGCTTCAATTTCGAAAAACGCATTAAAATGTTGACCGTGAGGGGGACGAGGTATAGATTGGTTACCACCCCTTATATATCGCATACTCTCTATATAGATTTATATTTAGAGACTATATTATAGTCAACGGAGTCAACGGTTATATTCAACGGGGGACCAGTTAAGGTGAGGTGTAAGACATCTGCAATTCATATTGACATGATCCTCAGACAATGGATTCTGGTCGTGTTCAAAGGACATATCTTCCAATTATCAACTCTTCTTCTTTCTATGTGCATTGATTCTAGCTCGCTTCTTTTCACGTGACTTGCTGTTGCAAGTGTACCTCGTCAAAATCCCAATCAGAGCAAACTACGCTATTCGAGATCCGTTGACATACTGACTGATTGCCTTGTTCAACGTCTTTGTCGATCACCTTGCTGAAGAGATCACAGAAAGGGTGCTCATCAATCAGAAAAGGTTCTGTGCGCATCTACTTCTGCCAACAAGGTTGGATAACCTGAATGATGAACAGATGAACCAAATCTACACGAGTTTCGAAAGCGACTTAGACTCGACAAGAAATGCATTTGTGGACGATATTCGGCGCATGAAGGTACGGTGGAACAACAACGCTCAGAAGCCAGGCACTCTTATCGATGCTCTGGATGTTACACCAAAGGCAGCATACCCGGCTATACACCGTGTACTAGCAATCCTGCTCACAATGCCAGATACCTCAGCCTCGTGTGAGCGTTCCGTTAGTTCTATGCGACGTATTAAATTGCACATGAGAACACCATGACTGGTTAAAAGCTGTCTGATTTAGGACTCACATTCACAGAGAAACGGATGTTTCGATCGCTAAATCGTCAACGCATTTGCCTCGGTTAAGTGTAGAAATATTGATTTCATGTAATTGATGCACTTATTAGAACAATTAGTGTAATAGATCGACTATAAGTACATTTTACACTCAACAAGTTACGGTGCCTTTATCGACATGCAGACAGTATTATTGGAAATAATTCCCATGGTTTTACTTGTGAATAAGAGGAGTGTTACACTTTTAAATGTTTCTCCGTTCCATACTATTTTTAAATAAAGTTCTCTGGTATAAAGATAATACAGTAAAATTTAGTTCTCTGACATTGAGATAAAGCAGTAAAATATCAAAGAAAAACAGGCCAAAGTCTTATATTTGCGTATCTTATTATTTGTCTAGATATGCTTTAAATCTCACCACAGGCGATATAGGATTTTAAAATGTTCAGGGGGAGGTCCCCGGACCCCCCGTTTTGTATGTACCATACCCGGGCCTACAACTCCAAAAATGCTAGCTACGCCCCTGACCGCGATAGTAAGTGGTGTATCGAACTGGTCTTCGTTATGCTACTTTATCCGTCGTAGTGTACTGAACCCTAGTGCAACAGAGTATTGA
>NC_068361.1:89241358-89258858 GCF_020536995.1 Dreissena polymorpha | reverse complement strand
AAGTGGTGTGGTTGAAGCTTTGCAACTAAGGAAGTGATGTAGTTGAAGCTTTGCAACTAAGGAAGTGATGTAGTTGATATTCAGTTTAGTTTATTTCATCGTACATCAAAAAGGAACAATCATTTTGCTATGAATTGCATTCAACAATTGAGCACTTAAATAGTTATTAAATTGATTTCAATTTTTTTTATTGCTATGTAATTTGAATTTTGATGCCATGAGTTTAAATTTAATATACAATAAAATGTTTCGTGAACACATCTGCATCAAGTGTAAGGATTGTAGGTTAGCTCTTTAAACCCACAATTCATTGTTGACAACAGTTGTATTCGGTATGTGTGTATCTGTTTGAGTTTGTAATTGTTTGTCTCGTATATCTAGTTTTTGTCAACACTGATCCCTTGGCGTTAATGAATGAGAACATGATTTAATAAGAATTATCTCCAACCTTGCAGCTGAAGATTCACTTGTGTTGTTGCTGTTTTTTAAGAAAATCACTACGTACCTATTATTGTATTATTTTGCAATAACAATTTTTGTAAAATATTGCGAAAGATAAGTTATAGTTTTATTGTATATTTTTTTAATTATTCAATAACTTAAATCCATGTATCGTTCTCAAGTGGTGCACGCTTTTTAATTCTCACATATAAACAACCTCTTTGTAATTACAGTTATTGACATGTCGCAAACACGCGGCTGATTCAAGGTCTTCACAAAATTGGTTGAATGACTTTTGAAACAATAAAAAAAAGCTTAACATTCATACAAACTGTTAGACGAATAGAAAGCCATCCAGGAAAAAAAATATATATATTAATAACGGAACAGACGTATGTATGCCTGGATTACGTTGGATTTTAATGTACCATGCCTACGGTAATTCAGGCTTAATTTTGTTTAAGCATTGGGCATAATTGTTTGTTAGGATCTTACATTCGCCAATCCGTCCACTGACGAAATAGACGAAAATTAATGCCTGACGAATAATAATGGTTTTACAGTATATGTGTTATTATATATCGATATATAGACCATGTACCTCCAAAAACTGCCTCGAGTAATTCGCGTATATTGGCAGATTGCTCAACACTCATCCCTAGGACGTCTATAATGTTAGGCAACTTATTCAGACAATTTGAAACTGCTTCTTTTTGTAAACCTTGGAGATCAATCTTCTCAATCCCACAGTTTTCAAACATATATATATATATATATATATATATATATATATATATATATATATATATATATATATATATATATATATATATATATATATATATACTCATACTGGGTTAACTATAGGGTCTGTGATATATTTCCGGAGTGTTGGGTACTTCCCTTTCCCATGCTAGTATCCAACTGAAAAATAGCGTGTTTTATGCGAATTACCTTCAACAACCTATATATAACTCGAAACTTAATATATCTAGTTATTTCTGCAGACAAATAACATATACATTTTTTTACTTTAAACCTCGTATCTGGGTCCCCATGACCCAATTATTTTTTTATATATGTATACTCTGTGATACTTGATACCGACATACCGGGTCCCTGAGATAGTGTCACTTGAAATACGAAACATTGTTTGCTAAAAAATGAGTTGGCCTTGAGCATAGTTATATCTTGCGACACTCGCATTAGAATTGTGGTTAAGATCTTCTCGACCTCAAACTTTATATATTAAATCCTCACGATCAGATTTGTTTGTATTTGTGTGGCCTATGCATGAATCGCTCTGCATGGTTTCCTTGCATTATACATTTAATAACATTTTGAGTCGAATTCATTTTACAGAGGGAATGACACAATGGTGAACTAAATATGTGTTTAATGTTATTTTAATATTTTTTTGAATTTTTGCATTATTTGACTACGTATCGTGTTATTTTCTCCTGTTGCGTGATTTTGTAGTCGCCGGAACTTTTAAAAGCACAATGTCCTTGGTTAAACAATTGAGATAATGTAGGATAGAATCATCCTTGTAGAAATCATTGAATTATATAACAGTGGTGTCCGTGTGATGCAAGCAGCTATAATGAAACAGTTGTCGCTATAACAGTTTCATTGCAAAGATACGTAAAGGTAAAACAGTTGCGGATCGTTAATGGTAAATAGATATGACAACCAAAAACAAAACATTTATAGGATTATTAAATTGAAATGAAAAATAGAAGTCAAACGAATATTTAAACGTTATAACAATATGTATTTACTTATTGTGTTTAAACCTGACGTGATGTCACCCTGGCGTGACACGAGTATAAATGTTTTTTATGATAGCTTCGAAAAGGATTTCAAAGATAATGACTAAAACACGCAGCGATTCCTAGTACAAGAAGAGTACCGCTATTAAGACCACATTGAACACTGTAAATTGCAATTTTTCAAGATTGCATGGTCCCAAAGTATTGAATAAAGAACAAAATACCCTGTTAATTATGAAGTCCGACATGCTATTAAGACCAAGCTGAAAGTAGCGGAACTTTACTGTAGTTTTATGTGCCTTCGTGGAAAATGATCCAGTCATCGATATTCGGTCCACTTCCTCATGTCCAACAGAAAGATATTCATTTCGTGCTTTGAACTATTCTGAAGATTTTAGTCATAGTTATGTCATAAATATCGAATAGGGACTTGTAAAACCAGTTCTTTAACTTGCATTATTGCTTCGCAAGAATGGACCTGTAAAAATGCTTTCAAATTAGTTAAAAGGAAGGTATTTTGAAAAAAAATCTGATTTTGTCTTATAAACAAAAAAAAAACATTGAATGTGATACATAACCCATCACAGTATCCAATAACAGACGGACGAAAAGATTTGAGTATAGCCTATACCACTTGCGACTGGGTATAATACATAAGAACCTCCAATAACTAAAGGCAGTGGCTAGTCGTACAGTCCCGTACGGCTAGACAAGAGGCTAACCGTACGGCCCCGTACGGCTAGACAATAGGCTAGCCTTACGGCGCTGTACGTATTATAGCCTTTCCTATTGAGATTGTCTAGCCGTACGGCTTATAAAGTATAGAATTGTCATTTAGTGCTGTTAATCAGTAATATGCAGCAAAGACAAATAAGCGCCCGAGCCGATTGTGACGAAGATATTTCGTACATATTTTCCTAAAATAAGGCTAGTATTCCACCAATCCGCATCCGCATCCGTATCCGCGTCAGTATCCGCAAAATCGTTATACGGACGCTATATTCCATTTATCCGCAAACGGATGCGGACGAGATACGGACGGCATTTAGCACGATGAGAGTAGCTGTCATCTAAAAAATAAACTGAAAATCTATCGAATTCGTGAAAAAATACCCGGAATTATACAACCAACGCAGTTCTGCATATCGTGACTCTGATTATACTTTAAAGTTTAAATGTATGGAAAATCATAGCCAAGGCACTAAAAGAAGATGTTTCAGGTATTTACCATTTGTATCCTTTTACGGACAGAACGATGATTTGTACCTTATATCTACTTAAATTCACGCTTAGCAGCTTGTCCTTCATTATAATTATCTCAATAATTATAATTTTTAGTTTTATCCATATACAAAAATAAAGATACGTTCGACGTATGCGGATAAATGGAATATAGCGTCCGTATATTTTGCGGATACGGATACATTTACAGATAGATGGAATAGTAGCCCAAGAATGCTCACTTGAGCGTTCTATTGCGGACGCCTATTCGCGTGCGGATACGGATGAATGGAATAAGTGCAGTGCATTTCTACTTGTTTTATTTTTTGCGGATGCGGATATGCGGTTGCGGACAGATGGAATAGTAGCCTATAACTGAAGCATTCGTATTTTAGTTAGTGTTCGTGTGGCGAATAAATGGTTGCAGGAATTTATCAAAGCGCTGACGTCACTGTAGGTGTTCGTTGTTGTATAAGTTTAGACGCAACTCAGTTTAAAAAATTATGTTATATTTTTTTATATTGCAAGTTTTGAATGGACACAATCCATTCAAAATTATAAAGAGTGTGTCTTAAAGCACAGGTTCAGATGTTTTTTTTTTAAATCATTAATAAAAAATAAATTTTTAGCTTCGTTTTGGGAAAACAGGGCTAAATGCTTATGCATAAATTGTCATCCCAGTACAAGAGACCCTTTAAACATTATAAAATAAGACATGTCGTCCTTGTTTAGCGTGTTTGCATTGCACAAGCTTATCAGTATGCACAGGCTTATCTTATTTGACATGCATTAAGCCCTGTTTTCTCTGAAAGCAGCCAGTATGTGCAGATTTTCAATGATAAACACTAGACTGGGCAATATCGTCTTACAAGCTGTTAAACTCTATTACTCATATACACCAACTGCAGTGCACCAGTGAGTGATGGACTATAAACAGGCAAATGTGGTGGTTATCTTTCCTAGCAGACGCTAGTAGAATGTGTAGTCTGCTGCAACGGACAGTGGTTGTCTTTCCATGTCATAGTTAAAGGGATCTTTTCACGGTTTGGTAAATTGACAAAATTGAAAATAGTTGTTTCAGATTCGCAAATTTTCGTTTTAGTTATGATATTTGTGAGGAATCAGTATTACTGAACATTAACCATGGTCTAATATAGCCATTATATGCATCTTTTCACGATTTAAAAACCTAAAAATTATAGAGCGTTGCAACGCGAAACGATTGAATAATTTGGAGAGTTCTGTTGTTATCGTTTAAATTTGTGAAACTACGAAGATTGCTTATATCAGGTATAGAATACACCTCTCATGTATGCTTGGCAGGATAGCTCATTAGGCTAAAGCGTTTTTTACTCCAGGATTCCGGGGGTCACTGGTTCGAGCCCTTGTACGGGCTACTTTTTTTCCATTTTTAAATTTTATTTTTGATTTTTTTTCTGGAGCGTTAAAAATCCAATGTTTACATTCATCAATATAAAGCATCTAATGACAAACTTCAAAACATGTCAAATCTGTGAAAAGGCCCCTTTAAGGCTTCTACGCACATACCGATTTGCAAAAACATTAGCGTTAGCTGACGCTCACACTAAAAATGAACCGTTAAACTAAATTTAGATTCACATCGTACATGCACGATTTACATGCTGGCGAATTCGACTGTACATACATTTTCGATTTCAGAATTTAATATCTGGCTTATTTTGCATATATCGACACATGTTCTTCTTAACTTTTATTTAAGTTTATGTTCAAATATATGTTTAATAAGTTGTTTTTTTTTATACACATTTTATGTAAATTAATAAATATTTGAAAAAATCGTATAATCTCGCTTTAAAAATTCGTCATCTTTCACGGCTTCCTTTCATGTCATACGGTTGCTTATTTGATTCATTAATTAGTCGACGTTCCTAAGGCGTGAAAAACCTGTATTAAAGAGTTGCGGCATCGATATTTTGAAATTTAATGACGACAGCCGTCAAAGTTACGTTCTAGAAATTGACTTACACACACATAATTTAAATCGGTTTCTAATTTGATTCTTTAATAAGACGACTTTCCTATGTAAGGAGTGAAAACTGTTTTAATTAGTTGCGGCATCGATATTATGAAATTCAATGACGGCCAAGGTACTTCTCAGAAATGGAGTCACACAAATAATTTAATTGTCGTTCAGACAATGGATAAATATATGGTTTCATACAGGCAATTTATCAGTTCACTGAAAATGGTTGTCTTTAACTTAGACAATATCCATAGGAAAGGCTATACGTACAGAGCCGTACGGCAAACCTATTGTCTATCCGTACGGGGCCGTGCGGCTAGCCTCTTGTCTAGCCGTACGACTAGCCACTGTAAAATGTATAGTTATTTCATTTTCATTTTACAAATGTCTCTAAAAATATATTTAAATTTTCTCTATCATGGAAGTGTCATTTATTCATACAACACATGACAAATTATAACAACAATATATGTTAAAATTATCTGACCCTTGTCAGACGTTTTATTATGAAACTAATAAATGATATGCATGATTGTCAGATTGTGAAATGCTCAATTCAAGTATTATATAAGAGATAAATGGTGACGGACCCATGACAAACAAATAATTGGAGATAGTAGTAACAATCCATCATAAGTTGCAGTACGAACTAAATGATTATCATGAAAATAAAAACTGATTTAACAAGCAAATTCGTTGAATTGATATCCCCCGCCATTATACTTCTGGATACAAGTTATGGCTCTGGACACACAAAAAAGCATTTTTTTCAAATACAAAGGGTCATAACTCCGCTATTAATCAAGGATGTACAATGCCATTTGGCGTGCATCATCCTGGTTCCGGACACAAAAGTGCCGGACGGACAGACGGAAAGACGGACAATGCCAAATTAATATCCCTCCGCTGTTGGCGGGGGATCACAAAAATTAAGCAAAATTAATTACATACACAACAAGATGCGTTTGTGAAACCCAATGTCCCCGTATATAACGTTTGACCTTGAAGGATGACCTTGACCCTTCACCACTCAAAATGTGCAGCTCCATGAGATACACATGCATGTCAAATATAAAATTGCTAGCTTCAATATTGCAGAAGTAACATAACATGAGCAATTTTGACCCATATATTTGACCTTGAAGGATGACCTTGACCTTTCACCACTCAAAATGTGCAGCTCTATGAGATACATATGCATGCCAAATATCAAGTTGCTATCTTCAATAGTGCAAACGTATTCATAAAATAAGCGATTTGGGCCACATATATTTAACCTCTGACCTTGAAGGATGACTTTGACCTTTCAACACTCAAAATTTGCAGCTCCATGAGATACACATGCATGCCAAATTTCAAGTTGCTATCTTCAATATTGCAAAAGTATTAATAAAATAAGCGATTTGGGCCACATATATTTGACCTCTGACCTTGAAGGATGACCTTGACCTTTCACCACTCAAAATGTGCAGCTCAATGAGATACACATGCTTGGCAAATATCAAGTTGCTATCTTCAATATTGCAAAAGAATTAATAAAATGAGCGATTTTGGCCACATATATTTGACCTCTGACCTTGAAGGATGACCTTGACCTTTCACCAATGATAATGTGCAGCTTCAGGAGATGCATTTGCATGCCAAATATCAAGTTGCTACTTTCAATATTGCAAAATGTTAAAGTTGGCATAAACAGACCAACCAACCAATCAACAGACCGACAGAGCAAAAACAACATGTCCCCCACTACTATAGTGGGGGACATAAAAATAGACTGATCCTACAAGCAAACCCCATATTTACACAGAACAATGTCTGAATTGACATAAATTTGGACAAAAAACATGCATTTTCCTGGATTTGAAGCACAGACCTTTTGATTGCAAACAACAGTCTTACTTACTAAGACATTTCTGAAAATTACACGTTGCCAGCAAAGTACATTTTTAAATCAGATATGCAATGTCATGTCCTTACCAAATTGTACTAGAGCTGTTTTCACTTCGAGTTTGCAAACAGCCTTAAAATATAAACTAAACACTAGAAAAGAATCTTTAACAAGGGCTGTTTGTAAAACAAGCATGCCCCCATATGGGCTGTCCGTTGTAGTGGCAGCCATTGTGTGAATACGTTTTTTGTCACTGTGACCTTGACCTTTGACCTAGTGACCTGAAAATCAATAGGGGTCATCTGTGAGTCACGATCAATGTACCTATGAAGTGTCATGATCCTAGGCAAAAGCGTTCTTGAGTTATCATCCGAAAATCATTTTACTATTTCGGGTCACCGTGACCTTGACCTTGTGACCTCAAAATCAATAAGGGTCATCTGTGAGTCATGATCAATCTACCTGTGAAGTTTCATGATCCTAGGCATATGCGTTCTTGAGTTATCATCTGAAAACCATTTTACTATTTCGGGTCACCGTGACCTTGACCTTTGACCTAGTGACCTCAAAATCAATAGGGGTCATCTGCAAGTCATGATCAATCTAGCCATGAAGTTTCATGATCCTAGGCGTATGAATTTTTGAGTTATCATCCGGAAACCATTTTACTATTTTGGGTCACCGTGACCTTGACCTTTGACCTCAAAATCAATAGGGGTCATCTGCGAGTCATGATCAATCTACCCATGAAGTTTCATGATCCTAGGCGTATGCGTTCTTGAGTTATCATTCAAAAACCATTTTACTATTTTGGGTCACCGTGACCTTGACCTTTGACCTAGTGACCTCAAAATCAATAGGGGTCATCTGCGAGTCATGATCAATGTACCTATGGAGTTTCATGATCCTAGGCCCAAGCGTTCTTGAGTTATCGTCTGACAACCACCTGGTGGACGGACCGACAAACTGACATACCGACAGACCGACCGACATGAGCAAAGCAATATACCCCCTCTTCTTCGAAGGGGGGCATAATGAGATAAAAGTGCACTTACAAAATCAAAGTCTTTCATTTTGAAAACCAATAGACAGAATTATAACATATAAAAAGTATACAATCTTCAGTACACTGATCAACAAATTAAAACATTTTAAATCATACAATTTGCATAAAATTCAAAGCTTGATATCTCAAAAACTTATCCACAATATTGAAAGATATTAAGAATCTTACAATCTGCATCATAACTAAAGCTCAATATCTTATAAAACTGATTGACTAAACTGCAACATTTTACAAATTATTTAATCTACAAAAAATGAAAAACTTCATATTTCAAAATTCAACCGACAGCATTGACACATATTTAGAATCATACAAAGTTAAAGCTTCAAATGTCAACTTGAAATGAGTCCAAAGAACACGGACTTTAGTGAAACACTGGTAAGGGACTAAAAAGGCAGTTAACAACAAGAGCTGTGTTCGTAAAACACAATCCCCCTTACTGCGCCGCTTTGAAGCCATATATTCGACCTATGACATTGAATTATGACCTTGACCTTTCACCACTCAAAATGTGCAGCTCCATGAGATACACATGCTTGCCAAATATGAAGTTGCTATCTTCAATATTGCAAAAGTATTCATAAAATGAGCGATTTTGGCCACATATATTTAACCTCTGACCTTGACCTTTCAGAAAATTAAAATGTGCAGCTCTATGAGATACATATGCATGCCAAATATCAAGTTGCTATCTTCAATATTGCAAAAGTTATTGCAAATGTTAAAGTTGGCGTAAACAGATCAACCAACCAACCAACAGACAGGACAAAAACAATATGTCCCCCACTACTATAGTGAGGGACATAAAAATAGACTGAACCTTCAAGCAAACCCCAAATTTACATAGAACAATGTCTGAATCGCCATAAATTTGGACAAAAAACATGCATTACCCTGTATTTGAAGCACAGACCTTTTGATTGCAAACAACAGTCTTACTAAGACATTTCAGAAAATTACACGTTGCCAGCAAAGTACATTTTAAAATCAGATATGCAATGTCATGTCCTTACCAAATTGTAATAGAACTGTTTTCACTTCGAGTTTGCAAACAGCCTTAAAATATAAACTAAACACTAGAAAAGAATCTTTCAGGAGATAAAAGTGCACTTACAAAATCAAAGTCTTTCATTTTGAAAACCAATAGACAGAATTAAAACATAAAAATTATGCAATCTTCATTACACTGATCAACACCATTAAAACATTTTAAAATCATACAATTTGCATAAAACTCAAAGCTTGATATCTCAAAAACTTATCCACAATATTGAAAGATATTAAGAATCTTACAATCTGCATCATATTTAAAGCTCAATATCTTATAAAACTGATTGACGAAACTGCAACATTTTACAAATTATTTAATCTACAAAAAATGTAAAACTTCATATTTCAAAATTCAACTGACAGCATTGACACATATTTAGAATCATACAAAGTTAAAGCTTCAAATGTCAACGTGAAAAACACATCCAAGATATCATTTAAACTAATATACTGACAAAGTTTCAAGAAGATTCATAAGTCCATATAAGGAAAAATGCCCCGCCCACTGGTGGCCATGTTTTTCTTAGCAACTGGAACCAATTTCAAACTTGTCCAAATATCATTGGGACAAATCTTCTGACAAAGTGTCATGATGATCGTACAATAAATATGGCTTCTAGAGTTTTAACAGGGTTTTACTTTAGCCATATAAGGAAAAATGCCACGCCCCCTTAGTGGCCATGTTTTTCCACCAACTAGAACCATTTTTGAACTCATCCAAGATATCATTAGGACAAATCATCTGACCAAGTTTCATAATAATCGGAAAATAAATGTGGCCTACAGAGTGTTTACAATGTTTTAGTAAAGCATGATACATAACCATATTAGGAAAAATGCCCCGCCCCCTGGTGGCCATGTTTTTTAAGCAAACGAAACTATTTTTGAACTAATCCAAGATATCATTAGGACAAATCTTCTGACCAAGTTTCATGAAGATAAGAAAATAAATGTGGCCTATAGAGTGTTAACAAAGTTTTACTATAGCCATATAAGGTAAAATGCCCCACCCCCTGGCGGACATGTTTTTCAACCAACCAGCATCATTTTTTAACTTGTCTACGATATTTTTTGGGATGAATATTCTGACCAAGTTTCATGAAGATCGGAAAATAAATGTGGCCTCAAGAGTGTTAACAAGATTTTACTATAGCCATAAATAGCCATATAAGGAAAAATGCCCCCGCCCTTTGGCAGCCATGTTTTTCAAGCAAACGTAACCATTTTCAGCTCGTCTAAGATATCATTGAGACCAAACTTCTGACCAAATTTCATGAAGAATGGACAATAAATGTGGCCTCTAGAGTGTTAGCAATGTTTAACTAAAGACATAAGGAAAACTCCCCCGCCCCTTGGCGGCCATGTTTTTTCACTGATCTGGACCATTTTCAAACTCGTCCAAAATATAAATAAAACCAATGTTTTGACCAAGTTTCATGATGATTAGGCAAACATTTTGACTTCTAAAGTGTTCACAAGGTTTCTCTATAGCCATATAAGGAAAACTGCCCCGCCCCTGGCGGCCATGTTTTTCAACGGACCGGAAACCAATTTTTAACTAAACCAAAATATCATTTAGACAAACATTTTGACAAAGTTACATGAAGATTGGACTTCTACAGTGTTCACAAGTTTTTTTGTTGTTTTTTTGACCTAGTGACCTAATTTTTGACCAAGCATGACCCAGTTTCGAACTCAGTCGAGGTATCAATGTGACAAATGTTCTGCAAAATTTCATGAAGATCAGACAATAAATGTGGCATCTAGAGTGTTCACAAGGCAAAATGTTGACGACATACAACGCACAACGGACAAAAGGCAATCACAAAAGCTCACCATGAGCATGTTGCACTCAGGTGAGCTCAAAAGTTATGGCCAATTTTAAAGTTTTCAGACGGACGGACAGAAGCAATATATTTAACATTTAACCTTGAAGGATTACCTTGACCTTCACTTTTCACCACTCAATATGTGCAGCTTCACAAGATGCACATGCATGCCAACTGGAGCTTTGTCACAGACGTGACATATACCCCCACATAACGCATTGACACAGACTATTTTGTATGCTGTCTTCACAAAACAAGATAATACAATTTATGGCGATTTTTTAAGAATCATTATGCCATTATCATTTATAGCCATTTTGACCTTTGAACTCTTGAATTGTTTCACATGACAAGCCTTCCAATGACTTTGAACAAAATTGATGTACAGAGTCATTTTAAAATCTTACAATGAATGACATATTTATGGCCCAGACAAGATAATTTATTGCCATTTTTGACCTTTGAACTAAAACTACAACTTTGAGTTTGAAGATATCGACGTAATTCTTTCGCGCGACACACTGTCAAATGATGGTGAACAAAAGAGCCAACGATTTTAAAATCGCACAAAAAACAACATAGTTATTGCCCAGACAAGCTCAATTATGGCCATTTTTTACCTTTAAACTCAAATTGTGCCCTTGTTCTTGGAAATATCGACGTAATTCTTTCGCCCGACACACTGTTCAATGATGGTGAACAAATGTGCCAAATGATTTTAAAATCTCACAATAAAAAACAAAGCTATGGCCCGGACAAGCATTTGACCTTTGAACTCCCAAGTGTGACCTTGACCTTTGAGATATTGACGTAATTTCTTTTAACGCGACACACCGTTCCATGATGGTGAACAAATGTACCGAGTCATTTAAAAATGTAACGATAAATAACATAGCTATGGTCCGTACAAACTTACAGTTTAAAACATACTAAGTGACCCCATGAAATAGTTTTTGACCTGGCATGACCCATATTCAAACTTGACCTAGACATTATCTACATACAACTACTGACCAAGTTTGGTGAAGATCGGATGAAATATCGGGGACAGACCGACAAACGTGACTCCTATATAGCCCCCATTACCAATTGTAATAGGGGTATAAATATCAAGTTGCTATGTTCAATATTGAAAAAGTTATGGCCATATAAGTTTTCGGCCAGATGGACAGACTGACTGACTGACGGACAGTTCAACTGCTATATGCCACCCTACCAGGGGCATAAACATATTCCACAGTTTAACAATTCTTTTTCCATTTTGTTTTTCCATAATAATGTTATGGACCCTTGCCCTTATCTGGGCCACTGTTCTTCCGGTAAGTATTTTTAGGGACCCCATTATTTTTGAGCCAGATGGCATTTTCTTTCTCTTAATTCATCTCTAAAAAAGTTCATGAAACATATGTTCTCTTCGCTGGCCCACTTTCGTTTCATTCCTTTCTTGTCCCTGTCCCTAAAACAAGAATAGATATAAAAAATAAAATAGCAATGAGTATCATGTCAGTGTTTTTTCAGTTTTGGGGAAAAGGGGTCGGGTCCCCTGAGAGGGGGATAATTCACGTGTAAAAGGGGAAATTTCAATGCTAAGCAAGTAACATACAAAATCAAGTTGTAACACCATAATTCACCATACACAGAGAGAAAAACATTATTCCAACTTTTTTGTCATCAACATGTTATGTTTATGTTCAAAGATCAACATTTTTTGGCTTTTCTGTGAATTATTTAAACGAGGTATTGATTAAAATTGAACTACACTTCCAAGAGGGGAAATTTTCAAATATTTTTGGGAAAAATATACACTCTAAGCAGCAAACTCATTTGTTCAGTGACTGTAAGCCCTTTATTTTGTTGACTTTTCTACTGAATTGATCCTTGCACACAAAGTATCAACATAAGTCAGTGTTCTGCCGTGGATGCGCCCTTGTGTTATTGTCGCAAAAAACAAATATTTGTCCCCACCCGTTTTCTGTATATGGGTCCGCGGGCGCACATGAATTAGAAATAAAAACTAATCGATTCAATTTGTAAGTCGGTAAAGTAATCGAGTGAAAGTGTAACCAGAACAAACTATTTCATTGGACATGACGTCATTTCGCAGCCAATGGTTAATTTATTTAATATTAACACTCTATTTCATTGGTAAGTTGAGATTATAACAACCAATCAGATATCAAGGACATTTCCGAACCTATCAAAATGGCTTAAAGTGACAGGCCAAAGAAAACAAAATCCATTTTTTTTTTCCTCCGGCAAGTAAAATTAGAAAATATGACAATAATATTAACAACCCAACAGAGTCTTCCCAAGTCCCAACATCGTTTAGCAATTACGAAAAAAGTCTGCCCCTAAACGTACATTCCAAGAAAATTGGCTTCAAAAATGTCCTTGGTCACTGTTTGACAACAACAAAATGACATGCAGATTGTGCATAAAGCAAAAAAGAAAACGCCTTTACTATCGGTATTTCTAATTATCGAACAAGTACTTTGACATGCGGAGTCCAATGACCATAAATTTTTTCAAAGTTTTGTAAATATGTTGACAACTGTTTGACAGTGTTAAAAAGTTTTTTGAATGTTCCAGTTTTAATAACAATGTTACAACCTGACTGTAAGAAGTTTAAGCACGTTTAAAAGTTCAAGTTAAAGGTTATTAGTTTCCACACATTTAATTCTGCTACAAAAATATTTCTGTGTCCCCATATTTTTTCTTTTTGTCCCCACTTTTGTAATCCTAAAGGGTCCCCAACAGTAAAATTTCACGGCAGAACACTGCAAGTGATACAATGATTGAATATTGTAGAGCAAGGTTTTCCTGATAAAAATGCACAAAACCTGAACATGTTAGGAGGTAAAATGAACTAACTGAAACTGTTTTAACACCAGTTTTAAAACAATTTTTCACACATATAAGAACTGACAGTTCGCAGAACTATCATTTCTTGGAAGAACAAGTACTAAACATTAACTTTCATAGCAAACTGCCTACTTTGTACTTTACAAGGACTTTTACAAGCACATTGTTGTAACCCTGTAGATCACAGAGGAGGTCGTCTAGAGCATCACACTTGACTTGGACTACTCATTTACTTTAATACAGTCATGACATAAGACTCTGTCACATAATGATAGAAAATGCAGAGAAACCCGTCTTCAATTTAGTTCATACCTTGAGGATTTGGCTGCCTCATTTCATCATGGGTCAGACTGGCTGGCCCTTCACTGGCAGCAGTTGACATGGACTCTGAAAGAACCAAAGTGAAACCTGTAGATTGCATATGATCAGCACAGTCAACACTGGCATGTTGTATCATGAGAGGCTCTGACTCCTGTACAGATTCTAGACTGTGGGTGTCTTCAACAGTTGCCTCAATGACTGTAAACATATAATGTCAACAGTGGGGTCTTGTATGTCTATTATCCATGGTGGATCTTGCTGAAATCTATAGAAAACATGCATGCCCCCCATATGGGCTGTCCGTTGTAGTGGCAGCCATTGTGTGAATACGTTTTTTGTCACTGTGACCTTGACCTTTGACCTAGTGACCTGATTATCAATAGGGGTCATCTGCAAGTCACGATCAATGTACCTATGAAGTGTCATGATCCTAGGCAAAAGCGTTCTTGAGTTATCATCGGAAAATCATTTTTCTATTTCGGGTCACCGTGACCTTGACCTTTTGACCTCAAAATCAATAGGGGTCATCTGCAAGTCATGATCAATGTACCTATGATGTTTCATGATCCTAGGCCCAAGCGTTCTTGAGTAATCGTATGACAACCACCTGGTGGACAGACGGACCGATCGACATGAGCAAAGCAATATACCCCTCTTCTTCGAAGGGTGGCATAAATATATATTGGCTTGGACAACAGAAAATTGTACTAGAATATATAGTCTACAGTTGGGTCATGTCTTTATCATCAATAGATGGGCCTTTATTATATGACAACAGAAATACCATGGGTCAGACTGGCTGGCTCTTCACTTGGCTCCCTCCTATCATGGGTCAGACTGGCTGGCTCTTCACTTGGCTCCCTCCTATCATGGGTCAGACTGCCTGGCTCTTCACTGTCAGCAGTTGACATGGACTCTGAAAGAACCAAAGTGAAACCTGTAGATTGCATATGATCAGCACAGTCAACACTGGCATGTTGTATCATGAGAGGCTCCGACTCCTGTATAGATTCTAGACTGTGGGTGTCTTCAACAGTTGCCCTCAATGCCTGTAAACATATAATGTCAACAGTGGGGTCTTGTATGTCTATTATCCATTGGTGGGTCTTGCTGAAATCTATAGAAAACATGCATGCCCCCCATATGGGCTGTCCGTTGTAGTGGCAGCCGTTGTGTGAATACGTTTTTTGTCACTGTGACCTTGACCTTTGACCTAGTGACCTGAAAATCAATAGGGGTCATCTGCGAGTCACCGATCGATGTACTTATGAAGTGTTCATGATCCTAGGCAAAAGCGTTCTTGAGTTATCATCCGAAAATCATTTTACTATTTCGGGTCACCGTGACCTTGACCTTTGACCTTGTGACCTCAAAATCAATAGGGGTCATCTGCGAGTCATGATCAATCTACCTATGAAGTTTCATGATCCTAGGGCATATGCTTTTTTGAGTATCATCCGAAAACCATTTTACTATTTCGGGTCACCGTGACCTTGACCTTTGACCTAGTGACATCAAAATCAATAGGGGTCATCTGCGAGTAATGATCAATCTACCCATGAAGTTTATGATCCTAGCCGTATGCGTTCTTGAGTTATCATCCGGAACCATTTTACTATTTCGGGTCACCGTGACCTTGGACCTTTGACCTCAAAATCTATAGGGGTCATCTGCGAGTAATGATCAATCTACCCATGAAGTTTCATGATCCTAGGCGTATGCGTTTCTTGAGTTATCATCCAGAAACCATTTTACTATTTCGGGTCACTGTGACCCTTGACCTTTGACCTAGTGACCTCAAAATCAATAGGGGTCATCTGCGAGTCATGATCAATCTACTGACAATTGTACTAGAATATATAGTCTACAGTTGGGTCATGTCTTTATCATCAATAGGTGGGCCTTTATTCTATGATAACAGAAATACCATGGGTCAGACTGGCTGGCTCTTCACTTGGCTTCCTCCTATCATGGCTCAGACTGGCTGGCTCTCACTTGGCTCCCTCCTATCATGGGTCAGACTGCCTGGCTCTTCACTGTCAGCAGTTTGACATGGACTCTGAAAGAACCAAAGTGAAACCTGTAGATTGCATTCGATCAGCACAGTAACACTGGCCTGTTGTATCATGAGAGGCTCTGACTCCTGTATAGTTGCCTCAATGCCTGTAAGCATATGTCAACAGTGGGGTCTTGTATGTCTATTATCCATTGGTGGGTCTTGCTGAAATCTATAGAAACAAGGGCTGTTTGTAAAACATGCATGCCCCACATATGGGCTGTCCGTTGTACTGGCAGCCATTGTGTGAATACGACTTTTGTCACTGTGACCTTGACCTTTGACCTAGTGACCTGAAAATCAATAGGGGTCATCTGCAAGTCACGATCAATTGTACCTATGAAGTGTCATGATCCTAGGCAAAAGCGTTCTGAGTATCATTCGAAAATCATTTGACTATTTCGGGTCACTGTGACCTTGACCTTTGACCATGTGACCTCAAAATCTATAGGGTTCATCTGCGGAGTTATGATCAATCTACCCATGAAGTTTCATGATCCTAGGCGTATGCGTTCTTGAGTTATAATCCGGAAACCATTTACAATTTCGATCACCGTGACCTTGACCTAGTGACCTCAAAATCAATAGGGGTCATCTGCAAGTCATGATCAATGTACCTATGATGTTTCATGATCCTAGGCCCAAGCGTTCTTGAGGTTATCGTTATGACAACCACCTGGTGGACGGAGGACCAATCGACATGAGCAAAGCATATACCCCTCTTCTTCGAAGTGGCATAAATATATATTGGCTTGGACAACAGAAAATTGTACTAGAATATATAGTACAGTTGGGTCATGTCTTTATCATCAATAGGTGGGCCTTTATTATGAACGTCTCGATGAGGTACTGATGTAGAAGAAAATCAATACATACATTAGAGACCCGAACAAATTCATGAGCCACATTCTGGGTCGTAAACGTAACAAGGGCGTAACGGTAAAGATTTTATTACATTTGTACTTAGCAGAGTTCCGTAAGTAACAGTG